>NW_007254564.1:228319-241882 GCF_000164805.1 Carlito syrichta | reverse complement strand
AAAAAATTAGCCAGGCGTGGTAGCATGCGCCTGTAGTTGCAGCTACTTGGAAGGCTGAGGTGGAAGGATCGCCGGAGCCCAGCAGGTCGAGGCTGCGGTGGCTAGGAGCGGCCACTGCACTCCAGTCTGGGTAACAGAGTGAGACTCCAACTCAAAAATAAATAAATAAATAAATAAATAAAAATAAAAAGTTTGCAAAAATGCTGAAAAGTCTTCATTTACTCAGTCAAGGCACTTACTTAGTGCTTGTTTCATGCCTGACTTGTACCAGATCAGGAATATAGATAGGGATCTTGGGGAGTGTTAGGAACATAGCAAAAGATTCCTCAAGGAAGAAAGCAAGAACAAGGCAAGGAAGGGAGGATAGGGTCTGGAGAAGAAGAGTAGTCAGCTATGCCAACTAACAGGGTGGTCAGGTCATCACTGGGCCAACCTAGACCTGCTCCCAAGACCAGAGTGAACTGGGTATCTTCAGCAGCCCTTTCTTGTGATGGGTGGGGACAATGAACTCCCTTACTTTGAGAGTCCCAGAAGCAGAATGTGTGACCAGGAGCCCGAAAGCAGGACCAGGCTCAGCGGGATTTCTGGCAGAGGAATCCCCGAGTTACTGAATAGGGTGGGTGAGCTTGAAGACCTAACTCTCTAGATGATAGATCGTTCCGTCAACAAATTCCTAAATTTGATGTCATCCTCTGCTCCAAGTCCTGGGTGGTTTCCTACTCAAACTCTTGCATGTTATTATTGGGTTTATGCTGCAAGGTTCTCTGTCGCCTTGTGTTCTCCCTGACCTGTGCATCATCAGGCAGAGGGCCATCGCACATGCTGATATCTGTGGCCTATTGGCACAGGACACGGGCTGGAAAGATAAGTATTGAAGTGTTGTTTTGCAATTCTTGCTGTTCTAATGACTGTCAGCTAAAGACTTATTCCTACCATTAAAAAAGAGCATGGCCAGGCATGGTGCCTCAAGCCTGTAATCCCAGCACTTTGGGAGGCCGAGGTGAGAGGGTTACCTGAGCCCAGGTGTTCAAGACCAGCCTGGGCAACATGTTGAGACCTCGTCTCTACAATATTAAAAAAAAAAAAATTAGCTGGGTGTGGTGGTGCGTGCCTGTAGTTCCAGCTACTTGGAAGGCTGAGGTTAAAGGATCACCTGAGCCCAACAGATCGAGGCTGTGGTGGCCATGAGCATGCCACTGCACTCCAACCTGGGTGACAGAGTAATACTCTAACTCAAAAAAAAAAGAAGAAGAAGAGCATGTTCTAATTCAATATTTTAAATGTAAGAAACATTTCCAGTTGACAGAAATGCATTCCTAACTTGAGGAGAAAATATTTTTCCACTGATGAAATTTATCAGGTCATCACTGGGCCAATCTAGACCTGCTCCCAAGACCAGAGTGAACTGGGTATCTTCAGCAGCCCATTCTTGTGATGGGTGGGGACAATGAACTCCCTTACTTTGAGAGTCTCAGAAGCAGAATGTAATTAATGTATATAATCTTTGGGGAAGAAAAATAGTAGCAGTGATAAAACTTCAGCTAGGAGCCATATGTTTTAAAAAGCAGCCAATACAGCCGGGCTCGGTGGCTCAGACTGTAATCCTGCGCCTTTGGAAGGCTGAGATGAGTGGATTGCCTGAGCCCGCGGGTTCGAGACCTCATCTCTACAATAAATCAAAAAATCAGCCAGGCATAGTAGCGCATGCCTGTAATTCCGGCTATTTGGAAGGCTGAGGCGGAAGGATCGCGGGAGCCCAGCAGGTCGAGGCTGCGGTGGCCAGGGAGCGGCCACTGCACTCCAGTCTGGGTGACAGAGTGAGACTCCAACTCAAAAAAACAAAAAAAATTAAAAAAATAAAAAGCAGCCAATTAAAACGGAGGGTAGCCGGGTTTGGTGGCTCAGCCTGTAATCCCGCGCCTTTGGGAGGCTGAGGTGAGTGGATTGCCTGAGCCTGCGGGTTCGAGACCCGCCTGGGCAACTTGGCGAGACCGCATCTCTACAATAAATCAAAAAATCAGCCGGGCGTGGTAGCTCACTCCTGTAGTTCCAGCTACTTGGAAGGCTGAGGCGGAAGGATCGCCAGAGCCCAGCAGGTTGAGGCTGCAGTGGCTGGGAGCGGCCACTGCACTCCAGTCTGAGTGACAGAGTGAGACTCCAACTCAAAAAAATAAAAATAAAAATAAAACTGAGGGCAATATCTCAAGTGATAAAGCTGATTCTTTTTTGCAATGTTGTCACACATATCTTACCTGTGAAATTTTTGAAAAAAAAATCACTAAACTTAAGCTATTGCATAGAAATTGACCTCATATGCTTACTTTTAAATACTCTCATACAAAGATTATCCTAGGATAATCTTAAAAGAATTACCAGTAGCTCAACATTTTACATCTTTGACTGAGAAAGAAAATGGTGGGTAATAGTTAATGAGCACTGGCAGAACCTTCTTAATAAAAAGACATTCATTTTGTCCCTAATTTTATATGACCCATCTTATATTATTTTACAAGACTATGTTCTTTTAAAGTAGGCTAGAATCTAACAAAATGAGATTATTGATTTTTTCGAAGGTATTAAATAATTTCTGCTTTCCGATTGTAATAATTATGTGTTTTAACAATATTTTCCAGCGCTTTTGGAATCCAAATCAGGATTGCTTGAACTTGGGAGTTTGAGACCCAGCCTAAGCAACATAGTGAGTCCTTGTCTCCACAAAAAAAAAAAAAAAAAATTTTAAATTAGCTAGGTATGGTGGTACATGCATGTCGTCCCAGCTACTTGGGAGGCTGAGGTTTGCCCGAGTCCAGGAGTTTGAGGTTATAATGAGCTACGCATGTGCCACTGCACTCCTGCCTGGACTACCATCACTAAAAAACAATTATTATCTTTATATTTTAAAGAATCTAATGTCTATTTTCTGGATAAATGTTTTTGTGTTATAAAAGCCCTAGCTAGTATTGCTTTGCAGTATAAACAAATCAGCTTTCCAGTTCTGTTCCATCTAATGGCTAAATGCACAGGAACTTATTTACAGTGTCTTTTTCTTTTTTTTTTCTATAACCATTTTTAAATAACATGTATGTTCAGATGTTAATGTTCTTATTTTTAGTTGATTGTAGTTTTTTCAGATTATAAAAGAAATGAAAATTGTTCATAACCCATTTACCAAAGAGAACCACCTTTGCCATTTTGGTATCTTTGCTTTCAAACTTAAAAGGAAACATTTCTATGTAATTTTAAGACATGTTTTTTCATCATAAAAGGAAGATGTGTGCGTTCAAAAAAATCTGTCAAATGTTCTTGATAAATTTGCTGTTTTTCAAGATACAATGTCAGCAAAATGCTAGGATCTGAGGAAACAGGACTCATCCATGTGGGGTGTATGAAGTGACAGTCTTTAGGAAGGCACCTTGGCAGGATTTCCCATTATTGAATGTGTGTCTACTCTCTAACCTAGAGATGCCATTTGCACATCTCTTTTCCACAGAAAACTTTGTACATACACATATGGATAGGAAGAATAGTCACGGAAACATTGTTTATAATATTTAAAAAAAACAGGAAAGGGCTTCATATTCATTATTTGGGATACAATTACATGAATTACGGTACAGCTATATTATAAATATATTTATATATTTAATAAACACTGTGTAGCTATTTAAATGGATGAAATTAAATGAACAAAGTTAAATTTATTTTTTAATTTTTTAAATAAACACGTAAGTTAAACCTATATGTAGTGATATTAAAAGATCTCCAAGACATGGTATAAAATGAAAAAGATAAATTATAAAACAGTATGTATGGTATTATCATATTGATGTAAATATAAGAGACATATATGCTCATATAGACAAAGTCAAGTGCATAGAAAGGGACTGACTGCCAGGATGTGCACAAAACCATTTCCCCTCTGGGGAGGGAAGTGAAAGAGGACAGGGAGAAGGGAGCTCTCTGGTCAGCTGTGTGTCATTATGACTCAGCTGACTCTTTACAATAAGAATGTATTCATGGTGGGAAGCAGCGGCTCACACCTGTAATCCCAGCACTTTGTAATCCCAGCACTTTGGGAGCCGGAGGTAAAAGGATTACCTGAGTTCGGGGATTTGAGAAAAGAAAAAATGTGTTCATGTATTACTTCTATAATTTTTTTTTTTTTTTAGTAGAAGTCTCACTCTGTTGCCTAGGCTGAAGTGCAGTGGCATGCTTCCGACCACCACAGCCTCAACCTGGCTTAGGTGATCCTTCTGCCTCAGCCCTCCAAGTAGCTGGAACCACAGGCACATGCCACCACACCTGGCTAATTTTTGGTTTATTGTAGAAATGAGGTCTCACCAAGTTGCCCAGGCTGGTCATGAACCTATAGGCTCAGGCAATCCTCTCACCTTGGCCTCCCAAAGTGCTGAGATTATAGGCGTGAGCCACCACACCTGGCTACTTCTAAAATTTTAAAAAGTAGGCCAGGCATGGTGGCTCACACCTATAATCCCAGCACTTTGGGAGGCCGAGGTGAGAGGATTGCCTGAGCCCACAGTTCGAGACCAGCCTGGGCAGCTTGGTGAGACCTTATCTCTACAATAAATCAAAAAATTAGCCAGGCATAGTGGTGCATACCTGTAGTTCCAGCTACTTGGAAGCCTGAGGTGGAAGGATCACCTGAGCCCAGCAGGTCAAGGCTGCGGTGACCGGAAGCTTGCTGCACTCCAGCCTGGGCAACAGAGTGAGACTCCAACTCAAAAAAATAAATTAATTAAATTTAATTTTTTAAAAATGTAAAAAGTAAAACTGGGCCAGTCATGGTGGCTCATGCTTGTAATCCCAGCACTTTGCGAGGCTGAGGTAAGAGGATTGCCTGAGTCTGGGGGTTCAAGACCAGCCTAGGCAACTTGGCGAGACCTTATCTCAATTAAAAAAAAAATTGTCCAGGTGCGGTGGTTCATCCCTATAATCCCAGCACTTTGGGAGGCCTAGGTGAGAGGATTGCCTGGGTCCATAGGTTCGATACCAACCTGGGTGACTTGACAAGATCTCATCTCTACAATAAATCAAGAAAAATTTGCCAGGCAGAGTGGCACATGCCTATAGTACCAGCTACTTGTAAGGCTGAGGCAGAATGATCTCCTTAGCCCAGCAGGTTGAGGGCCACCGCCCTCCGGCCTGGGTGACAGAGTGGGACTCTGACTCAAAAATAAAAATAAATAAATAAATAAATAAATAATTAGCCAGGTGTGGTGGCACATGCCTGTGGTTCCAGCTACTTGGAAGGCTGAGGCAGAAGGATCATTGCCTGAGAGCCCAGCAGGTCGAGTCTGTGGTAGCCATGAGCGTGCCACGGCACTCTAGCCTGGGCGACAGTGAGACCTCTAACTGAAGAAAAAAAAAAGAAAGAAAAGAAAAAGTAAAACTGTGCAATGTACTTGATTAATTGTTACAGACCATAACATTTTAAAATATCACTCTTTAGTTTATAAAACATATGCTTGCTGTAAAACATTTAGATAATACAGAAAAGTAAAATTAAGAAAAGAAAAATCATCAGAGCTCTGTCTCCTTGGTAGAATTATGCTATCGTATTCACAAGCCTCTGAGCCAACCCCACCACTCCCATGTCCTCTTTGTTTGGCTCTGTTTTGTGAGACCTTCTAACTCGCAAACCCACTATGAAAAAGGATCACAGGCATGGAGAGCAAAAGCAACACTGACACAGAACTGAACTTAGCACAGTTCTGTGTGGGGAACTTGTTTTTGTTCCTCCCAACGCCATCAATCCTGCCACCAACACAACAAACAACACAGGTTGTTCCCTTATGGCTAGTCGTCCACCTGAGATATCTGGTCACTCTTTCCAAATCCAACAACGTGAAACTCTGACACCTACTGCTCTAATCTACCAATACTCTCCTTTTCTCACTAGGTTTAAGGTTTTCCAACTAAGACATCTGTCACTGACTTGACATTCACTAAAATGATAGTCATTCATGAAAGCCATCACCAAGTATCCCAATTACCAGGAAGTATAACAAAATAACAGTGCTCGTCCTTGGATAAATATGCCAGAATTTCTATGTCCTCAATTGGCAGCGCACTTTAGGAAGGGGCAGCTTATTTGGGTAAGTGCTCAAAATCTCTTTGAAAACATTTTGGAATTGTCTTCAGGAACGGAAACTCCCAAATGGTGACAAATCTTTTCCTTTTGACAGCAGATTTTGTTCACAAAAGTACCTAACAGGAGTTGGGAGCCACAGCTGGGAACCTGTGCTGGTACCAAGGGGAGGTTGGCCCTCTGATGTTGAGATCACACCAGTACAGCCACCCAGGCTGTTTATGACCAGTGTCCATTCTCAGTGGTCATGGTCATTCCAATTGGTCAGTGCTTGTCTTGTGCCATGTCTGTTGTAAAACATTTTGACCAGCATGGACAACAGAGCAAGACCTCATCTCTACAAAAAGTAAAAAAAAATTAGACAGGTGTGGTGGCTTGTACCTGTAGTATCAACTATTTGGTAGGCTGAGGCGGAAAGATCGCCAGAGCCCAGGAGATTGAGGCTGCAGTGAGGCGTGATGGTGCCACTGTACTACAGCCGGGGCGGCAGAGTGAGACACTGACTTAAAAAATTTTTTTTGAATTTCATTCTCCCAGACAACTTGACCACCCTCCTATTTCTATTATCCATCCCCAAATATCCTCAGAATGAATAACTAAATGAATGATTATTGACTTGTGGTCGACATGAAATCTTATGTTAAAAGAATGTGTTCTACTATTTCCAGTTCACATCAAAAGTATTTTTCTTAACAATACATCTTTTAGGCCAGGTGAAGTGGTTCATGCCTGTAATCCCAGCACTTTGGGAAGATGAGGCAGAGGATTGCTTGAGCCTAGGAGCTCGAAACCAGTCTGGGCAACACAGCAAGACTTCATCTCTACAAAAAATTTATAAAAGAAAGAAAAAAATTAGAGAAAAAAGAATATACTTTTTAAAAGAATTAATTTTTTTTTTTTTGAGTTGGAGTCTCACTCTGTCGCCCAGACTGGAGTACAGTGGCCGCTCCTGGCCACTGCAGCCTCACCCTGCTGGGCTCCAGCGATCCTTCTGCCTCAGTCTTTTGAGTAGCCAGAATTACAGGCGCGTGCTACCACGCCCGGCTAATTTTTTGATTTATTGTAGAGATGAGGTCTTGCTGCCCAGGTGGGTCTCGAACCCGCGGGCTCAGGCAATCCACTCACCTCAGCCTCCCAAAGGCACGGGACTACAGGCTGAGCCACCGAGCCCGGCTAAAAGAATTAATTTTTACAGCTTTAAAAAAATGAAAAAGTCAATCATTCATGACTGTTGAAAACATGTAAAAGCCTAGAGATTGCTTCTGTTAAGAGGAGTTTGTTAAACAGCAAAAATTAACTGATATGCCAGGCAAGATGGCTCACACTTGTGATCCCAATCTTTGTCACTGAGTTTACAATTGAGGAAACTTGACAATGTCTAAAATGATATAGCAAGAAAAATGAAATATCCACTATTTTTATAGTTCACTATGTTGCAAATAAAAAGACCAAAAATTAAAAACTGAGTCCCCCACCTTAAAGCATTGTCAATGTCAAGCGTCTAATTGAAAATTAATATACACAGGAAATTGCATGGGTTTAAGTCTTACTCCTACTCACTAAGAATTTATAATCCAAGACAGTCTAGTAATAATCTCATTTGGGTCATCAAATGGGGGGAAGGGAGGCAGATAATGTTACGGAGTTATTAACTAAGATATGGTTACTTTTAGAGATATAAACTTAGCTGGGCATGGTGGCGCATACCTATAGTTCCAGCTCCTTGGAAGGCTGAGGCAGAAGGATCACCTGAGCCCAGCAGGTTGAGGCTGCTGTGGCTGAGAGTGTGCCATTGCACTCCGGCCTGGGCGACAGTGTGAGACTCCAACTAAAAAAAAAAAAAAAATGGAAAGTTCTAAAATCAGTTGTTAAATTCAAACTTCATATTCTAACACAGGGGTCTCCAACACCTGGGTCACTGTTAGGGACCAGGCTGCACAGCAGGAAGTTAACAGCAGGCCAGGGAGCGAAACTTCATCTGTATTTACAGCTGCTCAGCACCACTCATGTTAATACCTGTCCATCTTCTGTCAGATGAGCAGCGGCATTAGAATCTCATAGGAGCACAAACCCTATTGTGAACTAGGCATGTAAGGGATCTAAGTTGCATGCTCTTTATGAGAATCTAATGCCTGATGATCTGAGGTGGAGCTGAGGCGGTGATGACAGCGCTGGGGTATAGCTGCAAATACAGATTAACATTAGAGTGAGGTCTGACTGCAATAAATCAATAAATCAATTGCTTGCAGACTCATATCAAAATAATAATTTCATAATAATAATAAATTCATTCTCTATCATAATGTAACAATCATAGAAATAAAGTGCATAATAAATATAATGTGCTAGAATCATCCTGAAATCATCTTTCTCACACCATCCCCGGTCCATGGAAAAATTGTCTTCCACGAAACCAGTCTCTGATGCCAAAAAGACTGGGGACTGCTGTAACAAGTCGAATCAGCGATTGCCATTGTGCTAAGCAGAAATCTATATATGCTTTTATTATGAAATAATGACATCAATTCTCATGCATGATTTGTAGAAACCAGTATCCTTACCTTGTAGTCACACTTGGTAATAATGTGAGACTAATTTCTGGCAGCAGAATGATGAGTCAAAATTCACTCTTAGGCAGAGAAAAAAACATACAAAGGGAATAGGACAAAAATTGTGGGGAAAAATGTAAATATAATTTTTTCTTTCTTCTGACTGGAGTAGAAGATTTTGCTTTTCAATTTTGTTTCCTTCTTTGTCAGTCCAGTAAAACAGTATCATGTGCAACTTTTCGCTCTTTAAAAAATCTAAGCTCCTAGTTTGACTCATCACATTTCTTCTCTGATAACAGACATCCTCCATGGCTCCTTCTCTTGGTCTCTGCTGGATTCTGCACTTTGTACGAGTTTTGATTTTGTGAAGACCTGAATCATTCTGTAAGCAGTTATGAAATATCCCCTGGGGTACTGTGGCCTGGGGCAGATGGGGGAATTAACTTGAAGGAGAAAAGAGCACCCTAAACAGTCTTCTCTCAGGCAGACAGACAACAATGCGATTTCAATGAAAACCATCCGCGGAAACATCAATAATCCTCCCCTCTTGGTCCACAGATCAGCCGGGGCCCATCAGCAAGCAGAGCCTCGTTTCCATCTTGGGAGGGTCTGGGCTAAGGTTTCAGCCCAGAGGCTGCGAGATCCTATTTCCTCCATGTCTGAGTCCAGTTACCTAACACATGTGCTGGCTGGAGGCTGCCCTTACTTTGGCCCCTTATCATTTCCTTGTGGCTCAGCCTCCAGCTCAACTCCAGCTGTCCTAAGTTGCTCCTGAGCACTAGTGGAATTGAAATCTATATAACCCAACCTTTATAGGGATTTATGGAATGGAGAAAGGTCCGGGTCGCAGAGAAAATGGGATAAAGATGGCTTCCTGAACACCCACAAAAGGAGTGATTTCACATCTATTTTCCTTCCTTTTTAAAAACTTTTTTGTTCCATCTGTGCTTTCTGTTTTCCCTTTTTCTACACAGATTTATAGCAGAAACCTGACATGCTAGTTATCGGAAAGCTACTTTACTCTAGTATTAAAGATGTCCTGTATAACAGAAACTGTAGTTCATTTCATGAAAATATATTTCCATACATACAAACTAACAATTTCAAAGATAGCAATGCATGTAAAATTAATAAACTCGAATACTGCTTGATAGCATAACCATGGTGAAATCTATAAATTGAAATCACTGTTATGACCCCAGTACATGCACATTTCAAAGCCAGATGGCTTTCCTAACCAAATAAGTGTTTGCCCTGTACTGAGCAGTCTTGGTACAGGGTTTGGGTACCTGTAAGGGCAAGTTCAGACGTTCTTAGGGCATCTGGGCTAAGACAACAGCAAAAAGTCAAGAGTTGGGTACATGGAACTGTCCAGGCAGTAAAGGGCTCGAGCAAGAGAGGCCCCTATAGAAAAGAGGAAGAGGGAACCAGCCTAAGCACCTAACATATGCCAAATGTTTACTGCTTGCTTTACGTATGTCTATCCATTTAATGTCACGTTTAGCTGGGCGCAGTGGCTCATGTCTGTAATCCCAGCACTTTGGGAGGCAGAGGCAAGAAGACTGCCTGAGCCCAAGGGTTTGAGATCACCCTGGGCAGCTTGGCAAGACTGTGTCTTTACAGTAAACCAAAACATTAGCTGGGCATGGTGGCATGCACCTGTAGTTTCAGCTTACTTCGAAGGCTAGATGGAAGGATCACCTGAGCCCAGTAGGCCGAGGCTGTGGTGGCCATCAGCATGCCACTGCACTCCAGCCTGGATGATAGAGGGAGACTCCAATTCAACAAAAAATAAATAAATAAGTTAATTAATTTAAACGTATTTATTTATTAAACAAAAATTGGGGCTGAGCATGGTGGCTCACACCTATAATCCCAGCATTTTGGGAGGCAGAGGTGAGAGGATTGCCTGAGCCCACGGGTTTGAGACCAGTGTGGGCAACTTTGTGAGACCTCATCTCTACAATAAATCAAGAAATTAGCTGGGCATAGCGGCGCATGCCTGTAGTTCCAGCTACTTGGAAGGCTGTGACAGAAGGATCGCCTGAGCCCAGTAGGTCGAGGTTGTGGTGGCTGTGCGTGTGCCACTACACTCCAGTCTGGACAAGTGAGACTCAAAAAAAGGGGTGGGGCATGGTGGTGCACACCTGTAGTCCCAGCTATTTGGAAGGCTGAGGTGAAAGGATCACCTGAGGCCAGGTACGGTGACTCACACCTATAATCCCAGCACTTTGAGAGGCCAAGGTGAGAGGATTGCCTGAGCCCACAGGTTCGAAACCAACCTGGGCAACTTGGCAAGACCTCATCTCTACAATAAATAAAGAAATTAGCTGGGTATGGTGGCCTGTGCCTGTGGTTCCAGCTACTTGGAAGACTGAGATGAAAGGATCGCCTGAGCCCAGCAGGTTGAGGCTGTGGTGGCCGGGATCTTGCCACTGCCCTCCAGCCTGGGCGACAGAGAGAAACTCCTACTCAAAAAAAAAAAAAAAAATTTAATAAAAGATTATAATCTCATGTTTAGCATATGAAGGAGGTAGGTCTTCCTTTTTATAGATGGAAAAACTGAGTTGTGTGGAGAGCTCCTTGGTCAGAAGTTTCTGGCCTATATGTCATCTGATGGCACCAATCCTATGTATCTTCTTTTCCATTTTATTTCCATCATTCTGCATTGTGTCTCATACATAGAAGGCACTTAATAAATACTTTTTGCATAAACAGCTCTCCTCTGACTGACTTCCTAGTGAAACCCACCCGTTGCAGCAGATGGTGCCGGACATTAATAAGACCTTAACTAATTAAGGGTGCTCTGTTTCCTTTGAGGCAGGGGATCATCTATAAGCCTCCAGTTCCCTGATATAAATCAGAACCACATGCTCTGGCCACGTCTGAGTCTCAACCCTTGTATTCATGTCAGAAGAGGCTCCTGGGGTCAGGTTCCTGGTTCGGCAGGCCAAGTCCGACAGTTGGTTTCTCTATCTTTCTTCATCCGTTTTCTCCGAGCAAAGCAAGCACGTGACATCTAGTATCTTTCCTCCATTCGACTTACCGCTCTTTCTCCAGGTATCTTAACAATAATAGTGTGTCCTGTCTCCCCAGGAACACTTGATAACAGCATTACAGCATTCAGAACGAATGCAGATCACCAAGAGATTATTGTTCTATTAATTTTGATTTTATATCTATGTTAGTCAAATTAATTCCTCCTGGACTAAGATTTATACATATTTCACAATGACTATAACAGAAAACAGAATCTTTTCATTTCCTGTTCTGATTTACCCAATTATACCTCTTTGCATCCGGAAAAAGCAAAAGATTGTTTCTCAAAACATTTGAGCAGTTGAGGCAACTCTACATAATTAAGTTGGGTGATTATCAACTTCTTTCGAGCTACTGGGTTTTTATTGTTCTCTACCCACTTTCTTTTTTTTTTAAGAGTTGGAGTCTCACTCTGTTGCCCAGGCTGGAGTGCAGTGGCACGCTCATGGCCACCGCAGCCTCGACCTGCTGGGCTCTGGCGATCCTTATGCCTCAGCCTTCCAGGTAGCCAGAACTACAGGCATGCACCACCACACCCAGCTAATTTTTTTTTTTTTTTTTGAATTGGGGTCTCTCTGTTGTCCAGGCTAGAGTGCAGTGGCCCACTCTTGGCCACCACAGCCTTGACCTACTGGGCTCATGTGATTCTTTCGCCTCAGCCTTACGAGTAACTGGAACTATAGGCACATACCACCACGCCCAGCTAATTTTTTGATTTATTGTAGAGATGAGGTCTTGCCAAGTTTGCCAGGCTGTTTTTGAACCCATGGGCTCAGGCTATCCTCTTACCTCGGCCTCCCAAAGCGCTGGATTATAGGCATGAGCCACCATGCCCAGCCTCCCTCTACTTTCAACACACATACACACATACCACTATCACCATCCCTTCTCAGTCCTTAAAGTGTTATATAGCACATATTGAACCCATTTTTTGTTTTACTTTTCAATTTTGAAAAAAATTTAGACTGAGAAACAAGTTGACAAAATAATATAAAGAATCCTTCTATATCCTTTGTGTAGATTCCTAATGTTAACATTTCACCACACTGGTTTGATTCTTCTTTCATTCTGTTCCTCTGTGTGTATTTCTCTTTCTCGCCTTCTATGTATATAATATACATCTCTTTCCTGAAACATTTGAAAATAAATACTTGACCAGGCACGGTGTCTCATGCCTATTATCCCAGTACTTTGGGAGGCCAAGGTGAGAGAATTACCTGAGCCCACAGGTTTGAGACTAGCCTGGGCAACTTGGCGAGACCTCATTTCTACAATAAATCAAAAAATTAGCCAAGAGTGGTGGCACGTGCCTGTGGTTCCAGCTACTTGGAAGGCTGAGGTGGAAGGATCACCTGAGCCCAGCAGGCTGAGGCTACTGCACTCCAGCCTGGGTGACAGAGTGAGACTCCAACTCAAAAAAGAAAGGACTTTCCCTTATATGACCATGATACAGTTACCAAAATCAGAAAATGGCTGATACATTGCCCACATCACAAAATTCACATTGTACCAAATTAAAAAATAGAGGCAACTATGGCAAGATCAACTCAATGAAATATTAGCCTAAGGTTGGGCTCGGTGGCTCAGCCTGTAATCCCAGCGTTTTGGGAAGCCGAGGTGAGTGGATTGCCTGAGTCCGCGGGTTCGAGACCCGCCTGGGCAACTTGGCGAGACCTCATCTCTACAATAAAGCAAAAATTAGCCGGGCATGGTGGCACACGATTGTAGTGCCAGCTACTCGGAAGGCTGAGGCAGAAGGATCGCCGGAGCCCAGCAAGTCAAGGCTGCGGTGGCCGGGAGCGGCCACTGCACTCCAGTCTGGGCGACAGAGTGAGACTCCAATTAAAACAAAAACAAAAACAAAAC
>NW_007254564.1:225655-227084 GCF_000164805.1 Carlito syrichta | reverse complement strand
TCAGGCGCGCACTACCACGCCCGGCTGATTTTAGATTTATTGTAGAGATGAGGTCTCGCTGCCCAGGCGGGTCTCGAACCCGCGGGCTCAGGCAATCCACTCACCTCAGCCTCCCAAAGGCGCGGGATTACAGGCTGAGCCACCGAGCCCAGCAAAATATGTGTTTTAATGGCTCAGAAATAATGTGGCCTAAAAGCTACTGGAAAAAAAATTTCAAATTTGAGTGTGTGAATTAAAATTGATGCCTTCTCTGTATACTAAAATTTAGTCTCAGTTGGGCCAGCCGCAGGGGCTCACACCTGTAATTCCAGCACTTTGGGAGGCTAAGGTAGGAGGATGGCTTGAGCCCAGGAGTTTGAGACCAGTCTGGGCAAAATAGCAATATCTCCTCTCTATAAAATGTCAAAAATTAGCCAGGCATAGCTGGGCGCAGTGGCTCACGCCTGTAATCCCAGCACTTTGGGAGGCAGAGGTAAGAAGATTGCCTGAGTTTGTGGGTTTGAGACCAGCCTAGGAAACATGGTGAGACATCATCTCTACAATTTAAAAAAAAAAATTAGCTGGGTGAGGTGGCTCATGCTCGTAGTTCCAGCTACTTGGAAGGCTGAGGCAGAAGGATCACCTGAGCCCAGCAGGTCGAGGCTGTGGTGGCTGTGAGCAGCATGCCAGTGCACTCCAGCCTGGGGGACAGAGTGAGACACTGACTCAAAAAAAAAACAACAAAAACTAGCTGAGCATAGTGGCACGTGCCTGTAGTTCCAGCTACTTGGGAGGCTGAGGTGGAAAAGGATCAGCTGGGGTAGAAGGATGGCTTGAGCCCAGGAGGTTGAGGCTGCATTAGCTAGGAGCCTACCACTACACTCCAGCCTGAGCGACAGAGTGAGACTTCTACTTAAAACAAATAAATAAATAAAAATAAAAGAGCTCATATTTTCAGGTTTTCCAGTGTTCTAGCAAAAAATAATCACGGTGGCTTTAGCCTAAACTACTCCCAGCCATACTGTTAGTCCTGATCACTTAACTAGTAAAGTTATGGTGATGACCAGTGAGGTGACTTTCTTCCCTCATTAGAATGAGTGCTCCCTAAAGGAAGAAATCAGGTTATACGTACACAGAGAGGGCTCAATTAATGTGTGTTGAATCACTATGTAGTTTGAGGGCACTGGGTTATATAATCTCAAGTTTTCCTTCTCTAAAGAATGCATTATTAGCTGGGCATGGTGGCTCAAGCCTGTAATCCCAGCACTTTGGGAGGCAGAGGAGAGAGGATTGCCTGAGACCAGGGATTTGAGACCAGTCTGGGCAACTTGGCGAGATCTCGTCTCTACAATAAATAAATAAATAAAAACTAGTTTGGCATAGTGGCGCACACCTGGGGTTCCAATTACTTAGAAGGTTGAGGTGGAAGGATTGCTTGAGTCCAGCAGGT
>NW_007254564.1:222526-225635 GCF_000164805.1 Carlito syrichta | reverse complement strand
TATATATATATATATGTTATTAACCAGGTGCAGAGGCTCAAGCCTGTAATTCCAGTCCTTTGGGAGGCCAAGGTAGGAGGACTGCTTGAGTCCAGGAGTTCGAGACCATCCTGGGCATATAGTAAGACTGCATCTCTACTTAAAATAAATTTTAAAATTTGTAAAAAAATATATTTTTCGTGTGTTGGAGTCTCACTCTGTTGCCCAGGCTGGAGTGCAGTGGCACGCTCATGATCACCATAGCCTCTACCTGCTGGGCTCAGGTGATCCTTCCACCTCAGCCTTCCAAGTAACTGGAACTACAGGCACACACCACCGCACCTGGCTAATTTTTTGATTTATTGTAGAGACGAGGTCTTGCCAAGTTGCCCAGGCTGGTCTTGAGCCCCTGAGCTCAGGCAATCCTCTTGCCTCAGCCTCCTTCTACTGCAGCCTTGATCTGCTGGGCTCAGGCCATCCTTCTACCTCAGACTTCCAAGTAGCTAGAACCACAGGTGTGCGCCCCCACATCCAGCTAATTTTTTGATTTATTGTAGAGATGAGGTCTCTCCAAGTTGCAGTAGCAGTGAGCATGCCACCACACTTCAACCTGGGCTACAATGTGAGACTTCAACTAAAAAAAAAAGAGAGAGAGAATGTACTATTATATGTAAAGTAAAACCTTTAAAAATATTTGTAATATATATTTACCCAGTATCAAAACACAAATAACTAATCAATTCAGCCAAATGATAAGCCAATATTTGGTATTTCCACAGTAAGTATCACACTGGACACCAAGCCATACAAGAATTGTCTTGTAGAGAGGACATGGGGTGAGAATAACTACTTCTTCACCAGAACTTGAAAATAAGAGGAAACAGAGCTGGGCGTGGTGGCTCACACCTATAATCCCAGCACTTTGGGGGGGCGGAGGCAAGAGGATTGCCTGAGTCCAGGAGTTCAAGATCAGCCTGGCCAATTTGGCGAGACTTCGTCTGTACAATAAATAAAAAAAAATTAGCTGGGTGTGGTGGCATGTGCCTGTAGTTCCAGCTACTTGGGAGGCTGAAGTAGAAGGATCATCTGAGTCCAGCAGGTCAAGCCTGCAGTGGCCATTAGCACGCCACTGTATTCAATCCTGGGCGACAGTGAGATTCCGACTCAAAAAAAATAAAAAGAGGAAACAGAAAGCAGGCACGCACGCGCACACACACACAGACACACACAGGAAATAGATGCTTCCAAAGGGGTAGTAAAATCACATGGGTGAAAGCAACCCTCTGGCTAGAATTCACCCTGAACTTGGCACACATGACCTGGCCAACAATGACATCCTGAAATCTGGGGGTCCTCCCACATTTCCTATAATACTTGGTGGCACTACCATCACTTCCAGGATTGGGGACTCATCCTCACATTTTCTTTCATCTCCAGCTTCTAATCAGTCACCAAACTGCTCATTTTACCACCTACTCCTCCAGTCCCAGATGGGGGGCTGGAGACCATCAGAAGACTGACAGAGCAATTCAGGTGAGAGACATGAGGGCCTTGTATTCAGAGGGTCTTACTCAGAAGACATCCAAAACTGAGTATTTAAGGAGACGCCACCAAGAAGCTGCCCAGCTGAAATCTGTGTGTCTCTATGGTGTGGTTATTTCCTGTAACATTGTTTCTTGCAAGAGTAATAGATGGGCCAGGCACAGTGGCTCACACCTATAATCCCAGCACCTTGGGAAGCCAAGGTGAGAGGACTGCTTGAGCCCAGGAGTTTGAGACCAATCTAGGCAACATAGCAAGTTCTAGTCTCTTCAAAAAAATAAAGAAATTAGCCAGGCACGGTGGTGCGTGCCTGTAGTCACGGCTCCTCAGAAAGCTGATGTGGAAGGATTACCTGAGCTCAGGAGGCTGAAGCTACAGTTTGCCGTGATTGTGCCTCTGCACCCCAGCCTGGGTGAGACCACAATTCAAAAAAAGAAAAGAAAAACGAGTAATCAATAGGTCAGTGTATAAGGAACTTGGGAAATGGGACTCTAAATGAAGCCCTACCACCACCACCACAAATACCCCTCTGACTCCAAGGGACAACTCAAGTCCCTGAGTGGTTTGTCGGAGGAAAGGAAAGGACCCAGAGAGCTGTACTAGGAAATAGTCAGCAGAACTCGCCTCCTCCCTCCCAGGAATCCACCTAAACTCATCTCCATGCTGCCAAGAAATATCTACACATTTTGTTGCATTGAAGGTGAGTGTTTGGCAGTGGTATGTGGTCTAATCATTGTTTTTCAACATTCTGAGTTAGATCAGGCCTTGAACCAGAAAGCAGTTATGGTTGGGAGGGAGAGAAGAGATAAATTCTAGAACTCGTGGAATAAAATAGGCCAAACATGATGACTGAATGTGGGAAGTGAGCAGGGTAAGCAGAGGGAGAGGATTTAGCCCTTGTTGAGCCTCAGTATTCACAAAGTGCTGAGCAGGTGATTGGCATACAGATGAGCCACTGAGTTTCACAGAGATGGGTACCTTGCTTAGAGTCACACACTAACAAGTAATGGGCTAGGAGACTGCTCTTTAGCTTATATCCTTATTACTTCCTTTCTTTCTTTTTTTTTTTTTTGGAGTTGGAGTCTCTGTCGCCCAGGCTGGAGTGTAGTGGCACGCTCATGGCCACCACAGCCTCAACCTGCTGGGCTCAGGTGATCCTTCTGCTTCAGCCTTCCAAGTAGCTGGAACCACAGGCATGTGCCACCATGCCCAGTTAATTTTTTTATTTATTGTAGAGACAAGGTCTCATCAAGTTTCCCAGGCTGGTCTCGAATCCCTGGGTTTAGGCAATCCTCTTATCTCTACCTCCCAAAGTGCTAGGATTACAGGTGTGAGCCACTGTGCCTGGCTTGCTGTTTTTATTTTTGAGCAGCATAAACATAGTCTCCAAATGAAATTATCGACAAAAGACCAATATGTAAAACAGACCAGCTCTGGTTAAAAAGGGATGAGGCCCTCACACTTGTTATTTGTTTTTTGTTTAGTTGGAGTCTCACTCTGTCGCCCAGACTAGAGTGCAGTGGTCGCTCCCGGCCACCGCAGCCTCGACCTGCTGGGCTCCGGCGATCCTTCTGCCTCAGCCTTCCCA
>NW_007254564.1:220067-222506 GCF_000164805.1 Carlito syrichta | reverse complement strand
GCAAGCGCTACCACGCCCGGCTGATTTTTTGATTTATTGCAGAGATGAAGTCTCGCTGCCCAGGCGGATCTTGAACCCGCGGGCTCAGGCAATCCACTCACCTCAGTCTCCCAAAGGCGCAGGATTTTAGACTGAGCGACCGAGCCTGGCTGCTAATTTTTATTTTTTATTTTTGGTAGAGATGAGGTCTCACTATGAAGCCCGGGCAGGTCTTGAACTCAAGCAATCCCCCTGCCTCAGCCTCCCCAAGTGCTGGAGTGACAGGCCTGAGGCACTGCACCTTTCTTTTTCCTAAGCGTCCCGTTCCTGGGTCTTCTCCCCCAGACAGATAGCAGGAATCTGTCTCCCTGAGCGTGGCCCTTCCAGGTGCTAACCCCACCTGAAACCTCCCAGGAAAGGGAAGGGAACCAGATGTCAAGAATGTGCTGGCCGCAAGGCACAGTGGCTCACACCTGGTTTTTTTTTAGATTGGAAAATATAGTTTATTTAAAAAGTAAATTACAGAGAGAAAGAGAGGAGATTCAACTCCCCCAAAGTAAGGGAGGGGCCAGAGCAAGGAAACATGACCTGGCCACAGCTCAAGGAACACGTGGCCAGATCATAGCTTAGCAAGACAATGGTGAATGGGAAAAGGGAGCAGGAGAGAAGATTCACCTCCCCAGGATAGGGGAGGGGCCAGAGCTAGGAAACATGGCTTGGCCACAGCTCAAGAAGCATATGGCCTGGCCAAAGCTTAGCAAGGTAATGGCTTGTTTTTGTTTGTTTTATTTGAGTCAGAGTCTCACTCTGTCACCCAGGCTGGAGTGTAGTGGCACGCTGCTCACGGACCACCACAGCCTCAGCCTGCTGGGCTCAAGTGATCCTTCCACCTCAGCCTTCCAAGTAGCTGGAACTATAGGCATACGCCACCATGCCAGCAAACTTTTTGATTTATTATAGAGACGAGATCTCACCATCTTGCCTAGGCTGGTCTTGAACCCAAGGGCTCAGGCAATCCTCTCACCTCAGCCTTCCAAAGTGCTAGGATTGTAGGCTTGAGTCATCGCACCTGGCTGCTCACACCTGTTATGCCAGCACTTTGGGGGGGGTAGAAGCGAGAGGATTGCCTGAACCCACGGGTTTGAGAACAGCCTGGGCAACTTGGTAAGATCTCGTCTGTACAATAAATCAAGAAAAATTAGCCAGGCATGGTGGCACATACCTGTAGTTCCAGCACTTGGAAGACTGAGGTGGAAGGATCGCCTGAGCCCAACAGGTCAAGGTTGCAGTGACTGCTGCACTCCAGCCTGGGTGACAGAGTAAGACTCCAACTCAAAAAAAAAATGTGCTGGCCCTACTGCCACAGCCTCCAGCCCAGGCTGTATCTCAGACCAGTTCCCATGCGGGAGCAGAAAAACATCTAAAGACAGAGACACAGCAGGGATGGCTTCGAGACCCAGGGCCCCATACCTCCCACACAGCTCAGAGAGAAGAAAGAAACGGGGGGAGGAGGGAGACTCCTCAGCCACATCTTTCTAGACTGCCAGCATTTTTTTCTTTTGAATTTCTAAAATTCCTAGCAGCCAACACAATGCTGACGCCCAGAAGCCATTTAACAGAGGCTTGCTGACTAAAGAACTGTTCTGTGCTTCAGGGAGAATTGTCGTCAGCTGGGGAATCACTGAACATAGTATAACAGTTGCAATAAATGACTGGAGCAAAGTATCTCCTCCAGGCTCCTGATCTGTGACCCACAGGAAGACAATGGCTCCAGGGAAAAACTGTTCTGAAGAAGCCTTCCTTGTGAGTTAGAAGCCTGGGGACTTAGGCGGGTGTGGAAGCTCGCGCCTCTAGTTTCAGCTCTTGGAAGGCTGAGGCGGAAGGATCCCTGGAGCCCAGCAGGTTGACACTGGGGTGGCCGTGAGTGTGCCACTGCACTCCAGCCTGGGCGACAGAATGAGACTCCAACTCAAAAAAAAGAAGATTGAGGGCTCCTCTGTTGCCCAGGCTGGAGTTCAGGGACACCACGCTTGTGGCCACTGCAGCCTCAACCTGCTGGGCTTAGTTGATCCTTGTGCCTCAGCCTTCCAAGTAGCTGGAACTACAGGCGTGCACCACCATGCCTGACTAATTTTTCTTGATTTATTATAGAGACAAGGTCTCGTCAAGTTGCCCAGGCTGGTCTTGAACCTCTGGGCTCAGGCAGTCGTCTCGCCTCGGCCTCCCAAAGTGCTGGGATTATAGGCATGAGCCACCACGCCCAACCAGGAATCATGTTTTTTACAACTGAATCTTGTTTATCAGTAGGAACAGAGGGAAGCAATGTTTCAGAAAATCTCAAAGAACTGTCCCTAGATCACTAATATTTGGCTCTAAAGTGAGTTACTATAGAGAAAGTTTAATTCCTTTCTTTTTTTTTTTTTGAGTTGGAGTCTCACTCTGTCGCCCAGACTGGAGTGC
>NW_007254564.1:218443-219583 GCF_000164805.1 Carlito syrichta | reverse complement strand
CGTCGAGGCTGCGGTGACCGGGAGCGGCCACTGCACTCCAGTCTGGGCGACAGAGTGAGACTCCAACTCAAAAAAAAAAAAATGAATTAATAAATTGAATTACATTCCTACTGATGGGTTCACCTCCACTTACCCAGTTATGAGTTGCTGAGCTGGATTGTATGTTCCAGTCATGGTCCAGACCCATTTCCCAACCCCTATGGTCTTCTGCAGCTTGACTGCCACACTCCTTGATGGGTTTGACTCATAGAAAGCAGCAGAAAGTATGCTGTGCCCTTTCCCAGCCAGGGCCTTATTGGCATCTCCTGCCTCTTCAGCATAGCACTGCCATGCTTCCAGAAATCCACTCCATGTTGAGAGGCCACGTGCTGAACTACCTCCCCAGCTGAGCCCTCAGCCAACGACAGCAACAACTCCAGTCATGGGGGTGCACCATCTTGGATTCAGCCCAGTCGAGTGTTTAGGTGATGACAGCCCCAGCCACCCTCTGCAAGATCCTGAGTGAGGACTCAAGTGAGCCCAGTCAACACACAGAAACATGAGAGATGTGTTAGTTTCCTGGAGCTGCTGTAACCACAAGCTGTGTGGCTTTCAAACGACAGAATTTTATTCTTTTACAGTTCTAGAAGCTAGAAGTCTGAAATCAAGATGTTGGCAGGAGCTGGGCGCAGTGGCTCATGCCTGTAATCCTAGCACTTTGGGAGGCTGAGACAAGAGGATTGAGTTTAAGACCAGCCTAGGCAACATAGCAAGACCTTGTGTCCACAACAGATCAGAAAATAAGCCAGGCAAGATGGCATGAGCCTGTAGTCCCGGCTACATGGAAGGCCGAGGTGGAAGTATCGCCTGATCCCAGCAGGTCTAGGCTGTGGTGGCTGTGATTGTGCCACCGCACTCCAGATTGAACCTCTAACTCAAAAAAAAAAAGAAAGAAAGAAAAGATGTTGACCGGGCTCAGTGGCTCAGCCTGTAATCCCAGTGCTTTGGGAGGCCGAGGTGAGTGGATTGCCTGAGCCCATGGGTTCCAGACCCACCTGAGCAACTTGGCGAGACCTCATCTCTACAACAAATCAAAAAATTAGCCGGGCGTGGTAGCACATGCCTGTAGCTCCAGCTACTCGGAAGGCTGAGGCGGAAGGA
>NW_007254564.1:214576-218341 GCF_000164805.1 Carlito syrichta | reverse complement strand
AGTCTGAGTGACAGAGTGAGACTCCAACTCAAAAAAAAAAAAAAAACATAAAGGAAAGATGTTGGCAGGACCATGCTCTCCCTAAAGGCTCTAGGGGAGGATCCTTCCTTGTCTCCCACAGTTTCTGGCAGCCCCAGGCATTGCCTGGCTTGTGGCAGCATCACTTCAATTTCTACCTCAGAATTTCTACCTTCCTGTGACTTTCTCCTCCCTGCTTCCAAATTTCCCTTTTCTTACAAGGATACCAGTAAGATTGGATTAGGGCCCAGTCCACCCTAATCCAATCTTAACTTGATTGAGTCTGCAAAGACCCTATTTTCAAATAAGGTCATATTCACAGGTAGAAGATTGGAGGATTGAACCTCAGCATATGGTTTTGGGGGATGCAATTCAACCTATAATGAGAAGTTATAATAAATTGTTGTCTTTCTATTTTGGAGAAGTTTGTAGCAATAGAAACCAGGACACCGGCTAAATTCCTTCAGTACACACCTAGTTAGGCAGGGACATAAGCTGGATGTCTAAAGGAAGCTAATCTTTGATTGATTGAATCTTTCTGAGTTGGGGTCTTGCTCTGTTGCCCAGGTAGGAGCTCAGTGGCACCATCACGGCTCACCATCACCTCTACCTCCTGGGCTCAGGTGATTCTCCACCTCAGCCTCCTGAGTAGCTGGGACTACAGGTGTATGCCACCGTACCCAGTCAAATTTAAAAAATTTTTTTATAGAGACAATGTCTCAATATGTTGCCCAGGCTGGTCTTGTACTCCTGAGATCAAGTAACTCTTCCACCTTGGACTCCCAAAGTGCTGGGATCACAGGCATGAGCCACCACACCCAGCCACCAGTCTGTGGTTTAAAAGTGCAGACCTTTGAAATATACTGCTTAGAAGTATGCTTAACTTGCCTTTGTATAGAGTTGTGTTTTTTTTTCTCTTTACCTTTTTTGTTCATTAATTTCTATGTATTTTTTAAAATTCATGATCATTATTCTAAGCCTATTCTATATATATTCTATGTAAAGAACAACGATTGGGAGTCAGGGGACGTGTGTCTGTCCCTGACTAATTGTATGATCTCAGAAAAATCCAGCAGTCTACCTAGGTGTTAGCTTCACCCATTCAACCACCTTTTACAAGAATCCTACAATATGTTCAAGGTGGGAGGGGATTCAGGGTTCATGCAGCCCAGCCCTTCATTTTACAAATCAAGAAGCTGAGACCCTGGGGGGCACTGAGGGGTTTGGCCAGACATAAATTGCTTGTATTCTGATAATATTTGTCTGTAAAATGATGCGTTTGGAACACATTTTCTCAAAGGTTCTTTCCAGTTGCTAAACTGACTTTGTAAAGCCATCAATCAGTATTTTACCCATTTCAAATTAAAATATTACATTTGACTCTGTTGAATGCATTTCTGAGACTCAAAAATTTTGCTGCAAAATCATGTCACTGTGATTTCCTTAAGTTTGATGCTTATGGGTTATGAAGCCAGTGAATACAATGTCATCAAATCATCAAAAGCTAAAATAATTTTTTTTGGTACTTTCAGTTTGCACAACTTTGAAGATTCCATTTTTACTCATCTTAATGTCTCCATACTTTCAAAAGGCCCCAAACTACTTGGTCATGGCAAAGTTGAGTCATGGGGCTCAGCAAAGACCTGAGCCTTGAAAAGTGTACCCTTTGCCCGATAGAAAATGATAATATGAAACTAACATGCAAAAGAAAGTGAGTATTATTCATTTTCATTTTCTTTGAAAACAGGAAGAAATCTCAAACGTTGTATGGGTACGTGTTGGGGTCATTTGAAAGAAAAATCAGATTTGTCCTCCAATGATGCCTTGTACCAGTGATGCCTTGTATCAGAGTTTAAGGCTTTAACAATCTGCAGGAACATTTATATGAATGAATTGCTTTTATTTTTATTCTTTTCTTTCCCTTCCTTCCTTCCTTCCTTCCTTCCTTCCTTCCTTCCTTCCTTCCTTCCTTCCTTCCTTCTTTTTCAGTCAGGGCCTCACTCTGTCACCCAGACTGGAGGATCAGGGCTCACCACAGGTTCGACCTCCTAGGCTCAGGCATTCCTCCTGCCTCAGTCTCCAAGTAGCTGAGACTTCAGGTGTGCCACCAAGCCCAGCTAACTTTTGGATTTTTGTAGAGAGGAGGTCTCACTATGTTGCCTAGACTGGTCTCAAACTCCAAGGCTCAAGCAATCCTCTTGCCTCAGCCTCCTGAAGTGCTTGGGATTACAGGTGGGAACCATCGTGTCCAGCCTGCTTTTAGAAGTGAAAGGCACATTGTATAGGATATAAGTTAGGTAGTGACACAAAGCATGTGCAGGGCAAAAAAGTATTTTTATAGAGTATCATGAGGAGACGTGGGTAACTGGGATTAACACCCAGGGTTTAACTCAGTAAAATCTACCAGCTGGGTTTGGTGGCTCACGTCTATAATCCCAGCACTTTGGGGGGCAGAGGCGAGAGGATTACCTGAGCTCAGGAGTTCCCGACCAGCCTGAGCAACATGACCACTATTCTATAATAAATTTAAAAATTGCCAGGCATGGTGGCACACGCCTGTGGTTCCAGCTACTTAGAAGGCTGTGCTTCCAGCTACTTAGAAGGCTGAGGAAGAAGGATCACAAGATCTGCCATAGTAGCAAAATCTGGTCATATGAATTAAAATGAACAAGTCATAAAATGAAAATGTGGGCTGTTGCTTCACTAGAGTTTTGTGTAGCCATGTGCTCTTTAAGCTATGGCCACCACCATGTTCCCTAAGCTTTGGCCTCTCTCCTACCTTGGGGAGGTGAATCTTCTCTCTCTCTCTCTCTTTCTCGCCCCCCATCTCTCTAATTTACTCTTTTTTTTATTGAGTTGGAGTCTCACTGCCACCCCAGCGCTGACCTGGTGGGCTCTGGCGATCCTTCCATCTCAGCCTTCCAAGTAGCTGGAACTACAGGCGTGCACTACCATGCCTGGTTCACTTTTGATTTATTGTAGAGACAAGGTCTCGCCAAGTTGCGGGGGCTGGTCTTGAACCCGCGGGCTCAGGCAATCCACTCACCTCGGCCTCTCAAAGTGCTGGGATTATAGGCTGAGCCACCAAGCCCGGCCTCTAATTTACTTTTTAAATAAACTATATTTTCCAATTTATAAAAAATGAAAACATGCTTGCAGGGCTCATTCATTGTTGGGTCTTGGTGTTTGTTGAGTGTCTGTGTCAGGAGCCCACGGGACACATAAAGGAGCAGTTCTTTGTTCCCGGGCAGAGGCATAGGCTTCTGCCTCTCTGCTCCTAAATCCTTTTTTGAGTCAAAGTCTCTGTTGCTCAGGCTGAAGTGCAGTGGCACACTCACGGTCACCACAGCCTCAGACTGCTGGGCTCAGGCCTTCCACCTCAGCCTTCCCAGTGACTGGAACCACAGACGTGTACCACCATGCCCAGCTAATTTTTTGATTTATTATAGTGACGAGGTCTTGCCATGTTGCCCAGGCTGGTCTGGAACTCCTGGGATCAGGCAATCCTCTCACCTCCACCTCCCAAAGTGCTGGGATTACAGGCATGAGCCACCATGCCCGGCTCCAAATCCTTGTTAAATGTCTTTTATAATACTTGATCCCACGCGTGCTCATTGTATAGTTTGTCTCTCCATCTAAGCTGTGTCTGTGGGAAAAACATTGTCTTAATTCTCTCCATGATTTTTTTTTTTCTTTTTTGAGTTAGAGTCTCACTCTGTCGCCCAGACTGGAGTGCAGTGGCTAGCC
>NW_007254564.1:206586-214556 GCF_000164805.1 Carlito syrichta | reverse complement strand
CTAATTTTTTGATTTATTGTAGAGATGAGGTCTCGCCAAGTTGCCCAGGTGGGTCTCGAACCCGCAGGCTCAGGCATTAATTCTCTCCATGTACCCAGGGCACTGACGGTGACCATGGAGCCATCTTTCCCCAGGCTCTGGACTGGCAGCAGGAAAGCTGTGGGGCTGCCCATGTGAACCCCAGGGCAGCTGTGTTCTCCCTGGCAGCTATAAATAGTAAACAAGGTTGTTATTTGTCCACACCTTTCCGGATCCATTCCTGTCTTGGGCGCAGTAACCTTCCCACCTGAGCGGGGCCGTTGTCCCCCGTGGCTGCCCAGTCTGCAGCCTCAGTCCTCAGTCTCGACCGCAGCTGCCTCCCCATGGTGCCTGGCACTGACTCAGAAGGGAAGCAGAGCTGCCTCCTCCCACAGTGGGTGCAGAATCACTTCAGCCAGACCAAGGGCATGACTCACACCTGCCAATTACGAAACAGAGGTAAGTGCTCTCAAGAGAGTTTGGGAAACAGAGACCGTCCTGGGCCTCCATTTTGGCAGGTGCCACCTGCCCGGGGCCTTTCTCCCTGCTTCACCACCCCTCCGCCACAAGTCACGCCTCTCATCCACCAAGCACAGCATTTCAGTGGGACCCACAGGTACCCTTCACTCCCTCCCAGTTCCTAGAACAGGAACACATGAGGGCCTGTTCTGGGGTTCCCTGCAGCGAGGTCAGTGGTGCCAGGTATGAGGTGCAGGGGCCTTGCTGCTCTGGGTTTGGACAAGAGGGCAAGAGCCAGCTGGACAGTTACTTCTTAGGGTGGAGCTGGAATGTTGGGTGAGCACCCTCCCAATAGATCCCTCCAAAGCCTGAGCTGGTGGCACTGTGCCTACCTTTTAAGTTGTACTAGAAGCTTCTTTGCAAATTGTCTTTTCCCTTCATTTGTACCAGTGAGCAAATGGGAGCACGATTCTGCTTTTCAAACAGCTTGGGTCTTACCAAATGCATGTGGCAGATCCTACAATGTTAAGTTTATGTGGGGGACTCTTTTTTGTTTCTTCTAGTTTCCTTCCTCAGTGCTTTATAGTAAGAGTCTAGCTGGGCGTGGTAGCTCATGCCTATAATCCCAGCACTTTGGCAGGTGGAGGTGAGATGTTTGCCTGAGCCTAAGTGTTCTAGATCAGCCTGGGCAACTTGGCAAGACCCTGTCTCTAAAATAAATCAAAAAATTAGCCGGGTGTGGTGGTGCATGCCTGTAGTTCCAGCTACTTGGAAGGTGAGGCAAAAAGATCGCCTGAGCCAGCGGGTCGAGGCTATGGTGGCCGTGAGCATGCCACTGCACTCCAGCCTCGGCAACAGAGTGAGACTCCAACTCAAAAAAAAAAAAAAAAAAAAAAGCCGGGCTTGGTGGCTCAGCCTGTAATCCCACACCTTTGGGAGGCTGAGGTGAGTGGATTGCCTGAGCCCGCGGGTTCAAGATCCGCCTGGGCAGCGAGACCTCATCTCTACAATAAATCAAAAAATCAGCCGGGCGTGGTAGCACACGCCTGTAATTCCGGCTACTTAGAAGGATCGCCGGAGCCCAGCAGGTCGAGGCTGCGGTGGCCGGGAGCGGCCACTGCACTCCAGTCCGGGCGACAGAGTGAGACTCCAACTCAAAAAAAAAAAAAAGGCTAGTAGGGCCAAGCACAGTGGCTCACGCCTGTCCCAAATTGTATCCCAACAATTTGGGAGACTGAGGTGAGAGGACTGTCTGAGCCCAGGGTTTTGAGACCAGCCTGGGCAACATAGTGAGACCTCATCTGTATAATAAATATATAAATAAAATTAGCCAGGTGTGGTGGTGCGTACCTGTAATCCCAGCTACTTGGAAGACTGAGACAGAAGGATCACCTGAGCCCAGTTGGTGAAGGCTGTGGTACCAGTGACCGTGCCCCTGTACTCCAACCTGGGCAACAGTGTAAGACTCTGACTCAAAAATTTAAAAAGCGGGGTGTCTAGTAAGGACCCAATAAATCTGGGCTAAAACAGTGAGTGATTCCTGACATTTGTATAATACTTTCCACTTTACAAAGTTTCCTTGAATCTTCTCAGAACAGTTAGGACAGCCCTTTACTCACGTGCCTGGCAGTTGAACGTTTCCGTTTGACCCCACTCTTCTGAGAAAGAGGAGAAAATGTGAAGAATGCTGCCTCCAGCTCCACCACAGAAAGAAAAAGACTGAGAAGAATGGTTGGGAGTTCTCAGTAAACTATGATGGACAAGTTCAATGAGAACCAACGAACTTATGTATATACCGCATATACATATTGGCTGCCACTGTGGGTTAAGCACCTTCTATACCAACTATTCACATTTAATCCTTACAGCAGTATTTTGAAGAGAGCGCTATCCCCATTCTACAGATGGGAAAGTGGTGGCCCGAGGTATTAAATAGCTTTCCTAAACTCACACAGCTAAGAAGGCTAGGCTTCTGTCTACAGGAAATAGTTTGTCTATATTTTACTTGATTTCATCACTAAGTTCCATTCCCCTGTGCTCTTTTTAGTGTATGGTTTATGCAGAAGCCTCACAAAGTGAAAGGATTAGAGAATCTGGTTGTGTTTTGCCTGGCAACCTTACTGGGTCAGAGTTCAAGTCCGTATGTTGTATGTCAGGGCAGAATTCTCAAAGTGTGGTCAGTGAACTGGAGTCCAAAAATGTTACCACTCTGCCAAGAGATAAATTCAAAAACTGAGATTAGCCATTTGGAAACAATTAAGGCAGGATTTATTGACCTCAGCACTACTGACATTTTGAGCCTGATAATTCTCTATTGTAAGGGCTGTCCTGTGCACTATGGGATGCTTCGAGGCATCCCTGGCTTCTACCCCATAGATTCCTGGAGCCTCCCCTCCCCAGTTTGGACAATCAAAAATAAAGAGTCCTCCCTGCCCCCTACAGTTGAGAACCACTGTTTGTTTGTGTTTGAGTCTGAGACTCACTCAGTCCCCCAGGCTGGAGTGCAGTGGCTCACAGGCACCACAGTCTTGACCTGTTGGGCTCAAGCGATCCTTCCACCTCAGCCTTCTAAGTAGCTGAACCACAGGCGTGCGCCACCATGCCCAGCTAATTTTTTGATTTATTGTAGAGATGAGGTCTCACCAAGTTGCCCAGGCTGTTCTTGAACCCGTGAGCTCAGGCAATCCTCTCATCTCTGCCGCCCAAAATGCTGGGATTATAGGCATGAGCCACCGTGCTTGGCTTGTCAGATTGCTTTTAAACAGTGGTTCTCAGCCAGACGCGGTGGCTCATGCCTATAATCTCAGCACTTTGGGAGGTGGAGGCAAGAGGATTGCCCGAGTGCAGAGTGTTGAGACCAGCAGGTCGAGGCTGCAGTGACTGTGAGCATGCCATTGCACTCTAGTCTGAATGACAGAGTGAGACTCCACTCCAAAAAAAAAAAAAAAAGAAAGAAAGAAAAGAAAAGCAATCTGACAGAGAAATGTTATGACTGTTCCATCTAATAAAAAAATCTAAACTTGAATTTTGTATACTGTTTAATTTCATTTTTATTGATTTTTATTTTTTTGAGTCCAAGTCTCTCTATGTCGCCCAGGCTAGAGTGCAGTGGCATGTTCACGGCCACCGCAGCCTCGACCTGCTGGGCTCAGGCGTTCCTTCCACCTCAGCCTTCCAAGTAGTAGAACCACAGGCATGCACCACCATGCCCTGCTAATTTTTTTATTTATTGTATAGACGAGTTCTCGCCGTGTTGCTCAGATTGGTCTTGAACCCCTGAGCTCAGGCTATCCTCTTGCCTCCTCCTCCCAAAGGACTGGAATTACAGGCATGTACCGCTGAGCCTGGCTATTGATCTTGTTAATGTCAGACTTCAAGGCATTGGGGAAATAAAAAACAAAACAAAACTGGTCTTTCACCATGGATAGTTTTAGAAATCCTGATGAGGAAGACTATAACAAACACCCGTGTGTGAGAAGGCTGCTGAGAGGAAATAGAAAATATTCTTGCAGATTCTTTTCCTATCTTGACCAACAGTTGTAGTTTGGGAACCTAAATATAATCTTTTAGCATTTTTGTTTGTTTGTTTGTTTGTTTTGGAGTCATGTTTCACTTTGTTGCCCAGACTGGAGTGCAGTGGCACAATCATGGCTCACTGCAGCCTTGAACTACTGGGCTCAGGTAACCCTTATGCCTCAGCCTCCTGAGTACCCGGGACTACAGGCATACACCACCACACCCGGCTAATTAATTATGATTTTAATTTTGTTTGTAGAGACAAGATCTTGCTATGTTGCTCAGGCCGTTCTCGAACTCCTGGCCTCAAGCAATCCTCCCATCTCAGCCTCCCAAAGTGCTGGGATTACATGTGTGAGCCACCACACTTGGCCTTTCTTAGTTTTTTTTTTTTTTTTTTTTTTTGAGTCAGAGTCTCTATTACCCAGGTTGAAGTGCAGTGGCACACTCATAGTCACCACACCCTGACTTGCTGGGCTCAGGTGACCCTTCCGCCTCAGTGTTCCAAGTAGCTGGAGCCACAGGCATGCGCCACCACGCCCGGCTAATTTTTTTTTTTAATTGTAGAGACAAGGTCTTGCCATGTTGCCCAGGCAGTCTTGAACCCTTGAGCTCAGGCAATCCTCTCACCTACACCTTCAAAAGTACTGAGATTACAGGTGTGCGCCACTGTGCCCAGCCATAATTTTTTTTTTTTTTTTTTTGAGTTGGAGTCTCACTCTGTCAACCAGGCTGGAGTGCAGTGGCGTGCTCATGGCCACCCCAGCATCAACCTGCTGGGCTCCGGCAATCCTTCCACCTCAACTTTCCAAGAAGCTAGAACTACAGGCTCGTGCTACCACGTCCGGCTATTTTTTATTTTATTGTAGAGATGAGGTCTGGCCAAGTTGTCTGGGCTAGTCTTGAACCTACAGGCTCAGGCAATCCACTCGCCTTGGCCTCCCAAAGTGCTGGGATTACAGGCCGAGTCACTGAGTCCAGAAAATTTTTTGTTTTTTAATGTGTGGTTCAGTCATATGATTCCAAACGGAAAAAGCATAGTCCCCAGTTATGTGGTGCCTTTAGGGGCACTAGCTTCTCATCCTGCATCCTCTGCATGACTTTCCTAGTCTATGCACATGGACACACCTTCACAGGTTCTTTTTCTCCTTCTGATGATGGACTTTCAAGGCGTGGCAGATCTTTGGTCATTTCAAAAGGCAGTACTGCAGCTTATACCCATGTTCACGCAAGCAGTTATCGGTTTTGATAGATGATTCTGCAGCTAGGTTATTTTCAAGCTCTTTGCACTATTTTTATCGTCAATGTCATCAACTTCAGCCCTGTATATTAACATATTTTTCTGGTTACTAAAGGAATATATGCCTAGTATAAAAATTCTGGCCAGGAGTGGCAGCTCATACCTGTAATCCCAGCACATTGGGAAGCTGAGGCAGAAGGATTGCTTGAGTTCAGGGGTTTGAGACCAGCCTGGACAATATAGCAAGACCTCATCTCTATAAAAGAATAAAAATTAGTCAGATATGGTGGCATACACCTGTAGTCTCAGCAATTCAGGAGGCTGAGATGGAAGGATCACCTGAGCACCGGAGGTTGAGGCTACATGTGAGCCATGATTCACTCCAGCCGGGGCAACAGAGTGAGACTGACTAAAAAAAATTAAGTAAATAAATAAATTTCAAATAGCACACAAATATGTAACTCTAAAAGTAAAAACACCCTATAATCTCATGCTGCTTGCTTCTTACCATGGCCACTGTGAAACCTGGTGTCTAGTCGTTTAGAATTATTCTTGTGTGTGTGTGTGTGTGTGTGTGTGTGTGTGTGTGTGTGTGTGTGTGTGTGTGTGTGTGTGTGTTTGCTGTTTTGTTTTGCTTTTTGAATCGGAGTCTCACTGTTGCCCAGACTGGACTGCAGTGACACACTAACGGCCACTGCAGCCTTGACCTGCTGGGCTCAAGTGATCCTCCCGTCTCAACCTTCCAAGTAGCTGGAACTACAGACGCGCGCCACCATGCCAGGCTAAATTTTTGATTTAGTGTAGAGATGAGGTCTCGCCAAGTTGCCCAGGTTGGTCTCAAACCCGTGGGCTCAGGCAATCCTCTCACCTTGGCCTCCAAAACTGCTGGGATTATAAGCTTGAGCCATTGCACATGACCTGTGTTTTTAAAAACAAAAAACCAAATATGATCACACAGTATATTCTGTCCTACAGCCATCATCCTTAGATATTAAAGATTACTCCAGGCATGGTGGCCGGCTCATGCCTAAAATTCCAGCACTTTGGGAGATAGAGGCAAGAGGACTGCCTGAGGCCAGGGATCCAAGACCAACCTGGGCAACATGGTAAGACCTTGTCTTTATAATAAATTAAAAATCCCAGCTGGGTGTGGTGGCATGCGCCTGTAGTCCCAGTTGCTTGGAAGGCTGAGGCAGATCACCTGAGTCCAGCAGGTCAAGGCTGCAGTGGCCATAAGCGTGCCACTGCACTCCAGCCTGGGAGACAGAGTGAAAGTCTGACTCAAAAAAAAAAAAGGTTTTATACAAAATGCCAAAGATTTTTAATATTGAAACAAGAATAATTCTAAATAATCTATTTGTAAACCAAAGTATTACTGAGAATACATTTTTTCCAGATTTTAGAAATGTGAAAATCCATTGATGTGTAGCTATTATGGTAGTATGTTTACTTCCTTGAAGTTCACCCAAAAGGATTGTTCTCATGCAGTATTTATTAAAATGTATGTTTTCTATCTAACATTATTGAAGAAAACAAATATTTCCCTGGACCATGCTAACCATCTTATTAACTGTAAATTGCATTATCTGAAATGCAATCAATATTCTTCTGGTATACAATTCGCCTAACATATCATTCTAAACTACATTAATAGACAGAAAAGGCTGCATAAGATTTAACAGGCTTTGTCTTGTCTAGCTATTGTCTAAATTTCTTCATTCAAACCCTGCAGTCTGAGCCAAGCATTAATTATCATGGAGGGCAAGGAAAAAAGTGTCATGTAAATAAATGCAAGCACTGATGTCTTTAGGTAAAGAACGGCCACTTTCAGGTTTGACTATTCAAATTGAACATTCCTTCAAAGAATATTTTTTGAGCATGTTTTATATTTGAAGCTCTGACCTGGGTGTTGTGGGTGATACAAAGACAATTAAAAATAGGTTTCTGCCTTGCAAAGATTTCTTAGAAGGGGGTTTCTGTCTTTAAGAAAGAATGCACTTTATTTTTTTTACTTTTTTTTTTTTTTGAGTTGGAGTCTCACTCTGTCGCCCAGACTGGAGTGCAGTGGCTGCTCCCGGCCACCGCAGCCTCGACCTGCTGGGCTCCGGCGATCCTTCCAAGTAGCCGGAATTACAGGCGCGCGCTACCATGCCCGGCTGATTTTTTTATTTATTGTAGAGATGAGGTCTCGCCAAGTTGCCCAGGCGGGTCTTGAATTCCTGGGCTCAGGCAATTCACTCACCTTGGCCTCCCAAAGCGTGGGATTACGGGCTGAGCCACTGAGCCTGGCTAAAGAATGCACTTTAACACATTTTACTATTTCATAATTTAAGCTCATGTATTTAGTATCAAGAAAATTATTTGCTTTAAAGCAAGTATTTATGCCGCGATGGCTCACACCTGTAATCCCAGCACTTTCGGAGGCGGAGGTGAGAGGATCGCCTGAGTCCCAGGGTTCGAGACCAGCCTTGGCAACTTGGCGAGACCTCATCTCTACTATAAATTTTTTTAAAGGGTCACTCCTTTTTTAAAAGGGTCTCTCCTTTAGGTCCCTTTCCCAGCAAAGTGGGAGCTTTTCTGTTTTCTCAATAAATCCTACTTTCTCACCTAAAAAAAAAATTAGCCAGGCATAGTGGTGTGCAACTGTAGTTCCAGCTACCTGGAAAGCTGAGGCAGAAGGATCACCTGAGCCCAGAAGGTCGAGGCTGTGGTGGCCATGAGCGTGCCACTGCACTCC
>NW_007254564.1:202700-206566 GCF_000164805.1 Carlito syrichta | reverse complement strand
TTTTTGAGTGGGAGTCTCACTCTGTCACCCAGGCTAAAGTGCAGTGGCATGCTCACGGCCACCGGAGCCTCAATCTGTTAGGTTCAGGCGATCCTTCTGCCTCAGCCTTCCAAATAGCTGTAACTAAAGGCGTGTGCCACCATGCCCAACTAATTTTTTAAATCTTTTTGTAAAAACGAGTTGTCACCAAGTTGCCCAGGCTGGTCTCAAACCCCTGGACTCAGGCAATTCTCTTACTTCAGCCTCCCAAAGTGCTGAGAATACAGGCATGAGCCACCACCTCTGGCCCAGAAATTAAATGTTTAAAGTTTCCTTAATATGGCCAGGAGCAGTGACTCACGTCTATGATCCCAACATTATAGGTAAGAGGATTCCCTGAGCCCACAAGTTCGAGACCCCTCTGAGCAACTTGGTGAGACCTTGTCTCTACAATAAATCAAGAAAAATTAGTCGGGCATGATGGTGCACACCTGTAGTTCCAGCTACTTGTAAGGCTGAGGTGGAAGGATCGCCTGAACCCAGCAGGTCGAGGCTGTGGTGGCCGTGAGTGTGCTGCTGTACTCCAGCCTGGGCAACAAAGTGAGACTCCAACTCAAAAATAAATAAATAAATAAAGTTTCCTTAATATGAATTTCTGCTAAATAAATCCTTCTATTATAAAATCAGATACGTTTTTTGAAAAAAACAAGATTTTAATATGAATTTCTGCTAAATAAATCCTTCTATTATAAAATCAGATACGTTTTTTGAAAAAAACAAGATTTTTGTCTACGAATATGGGAAAATTATTATTTTAAAACCAAGCATCTAAAAAGCACAGGTACTGAAAATGCACACTTAACAGTGTCCAGCATTTATCAAGTACACAATACATTTTCATTATTGAATCAGCATATTAATGATGATAATATTGGCCATGTTTTAAAAACTTCTCCTTATCCACAAAGGGCTTATCCACTTACTAAATCTGTCTCAGGAAATGCCATCACAACCATCACTGCCAAAGGAAACATACCTAAATTGATCCTGAAACCCTGGTGGTGTAATTATGTTTCTGAATGTTTCACATCCTAGTCCCACTGAAGATAGTGTAGTTCTTGGAGCTTTCAGATTTGGTTAAATTCTTCTTCAGCCTCAGGCCCCTATATGTGTCCAGTTGTAACTCTCAAGCAATTTCTTTCATTTATTTATTTGTTTATTTATTTTGAGTTGGAGTCTTACTCTGTCGCCCAGGCTAGAGTGCAGTGGCATGCCCACAGCCACCATAGCCTTGACCTGCTGGGCTCAGGCGATCATTCTGCCTCAGCCTACCAAGTAGCTGGAACTACAGGCAAGCGCCATCACGCCCAGCTTATTTTTTTGATTTATTGTGGAGACAAGGTCTCACCAAATTGCCCAGGCTGGTCTTGAACCCCAGGGCTCAGGCAGTCCTCTTGCCTCTGCCTCCCAAAATGCTGGGATTGTAGGCATGAGCGCCTGGCTCAAGCAATTTCTTTATCTTTTTCTTTGTCTTTTCTTTTTTTTTTTGGAATTAGAATCTCACTCTGTTTCCCAGGCTGGAGAGCAGTAGCATGCTCAAGGCCACTGCAGCCTTGACCTGCTGGACTCAGGCGATCCATTCGCCTCAGCTTTCCAAGTAGCTGGAACTACAGGCATGCGCCACCATACCTGGCTAACTTTTTGATTTATTGTAGAGACAATGTCTTGCCACGTTGTCCAGGCTGGTTTTGAATCCCTGGGCTTAGGCAATCCTTTCGCCTCTGCCTCCCAAAGTGCTGGGATTACAGACATGAGCCACCACGTCCCACACAAGCAATTTTTAAAAAAAATTTATTTTATTTATTTATTTATTTATTTTGAGTTGGAGTCTCACTCTGTTGCCCAGACTGGAGTGCATTGGCTACTCCCGGCCACCGCAGCCTCGACCTGCTGGGCTCCGGCGATCCTTCCGCCTCAGCCTTCCAAGTAGCTGGAACTACAGGCGCGCACTACCACGCCAGGCTCATTTTTTGATTTATTGTAGAGATGAGGTCTTGCTGCCCAAGCGGGTCTCGAACCCGCAGGGTCAGGCAATCCACTCACCTCAGCCTCTCAAAGGCGCGGGATTACAGGCTGAGCCACCGAGCCCGGCTTCAAGCAATTTCTTAATGGGTTTTGCTTTCATTCCACTTCTAGAATTTACTTTCATCTTATCAATTTATCAGGTAAACAGAGAATAGTTAATTAGCTTCTGAGACTAGAAAATCTAATATCCAAGCCTGAATATAAGCATAGTAGACTGATTTCTAAAAATACACTTTTCTTTCCTCTCACAATTTAAGGACAATTATAGTCTAAACACACTTGGAAAAAGTAAAAATAAAAATAGCCAGGCTCGGTGGCTCAGCCTGTAAACCCAGCTCTTTGGGAGGCCGAGGTGAGTGGATTGTCTGAGCCCGTGGGTTCGAGACCTGCCAGGGCAACTTGGTGAGACCTCATCTCTACAATAAATAAATAAATAAATTAATTAATTAATTAACCGGGCATGGTAGCGCGTGCCTGTAGTTCAGCTACTTGGAAGACTGAGGCGGAAGGATCGCTGGAGGTGGAGGCTGCGGTGGCCGAGAGCGTGCTACTGCACTCCAGTCTGAGCGACGGAGTGAGACTACAACTCAAAAATACATATATATAAATATAAATATACTTTTTTCCTAAGCAATCTGGCAAATCTGACCTGACAAACACCACCATGATTTTATTGAGAAGAAACCTTAAGGCTTTTGTGATTTTCACTGATGATGTCCTTGACAGGTAATTAGAGTTGCCACCTGCACACAGTCTGATGGAAAGAACATCTTTATGTGTACAAATACATTTATGTCTACTGGAGTGGCCAGGCGCGATGGCTCATGCCTGTAATCCCAGCATTTTGGGAGGCCAAGTCAGGAGGCTCATTCCAGGAGTTCAAGACCAGCCTGGGCATCATATTGAGACCTCGTCTCCACAAAAAATAAAAATACTAGATGGATGTGGTGGCATATGCCTATAGTCCCAGCTACTGGTGAGGAGAGGCTGAGGCAGGAGGATCGCCTAAACCCAGGAGTTCGAGGCTGCAGTGAGCTATGATCACACGACTGCATTCTAGCCTAGATGACACAGTGAGACACTGTCTCTGAAAAAAATCTGAATAAATAAAAATAAAAATCTCCTCTCTGTGAGCCCTTCTCTGATCACCTAGTCACCCTGTGCCCTGCCATACTCCTATCTGCCTCCTGGCTGAATTCTCCCTGTAACACTTACCACCATATGACATGTTACTGGTCCTAAGAATATCAATTTAACAGCTTCCTAATCAAAAAGAAAAAGAGAAAAATCCACAATGGCACTGAGAGGTGAGATTACTAGTAATGCTTATCTTTCTCTTTGTACCTTTCTGTTTTGTCTAATTTTTCCTCTTTTTTTTTAGGTTGGAAAATATAGTTTATTTAGAAAGTAAATTAGAGGGAGGAGATTAGAGAGAAAGAGAGAGAGATTAACCTCCCCAAGGTAGGGGGGAGCCAAAGCTTAGGAAGACATGACCAGGTCATAACTCAAAGAACACATGGTCAGACCATAGCTTAGCAAGGTAATGGTCTTGTCTAATTTTTCTACATTAAGGTTTTGCTCTTTTATTGTACAAAGTTATGGAAAAGAAGCCATATGTGATAGCTCATGCTTATAATCCCAACACTCTGGGAGGCCAGGTGGGGAGGATTGCTTGAGCCCAAGAGTTTGAGACCAATCTGGGAAACAGTGAGACATTATCTCCAATTTTTTTTTTTTTTTGAGTTGGAGTCTCACTCTGTCGCCCAGACTGGAGTGCAGTGGCCGCTCCCGGCCACCGGACC
>NW_007254564.1:187338-202627 GCF_000164805.1 Carlito syrichta | reverse complement strand
TCTCATTTTGATTTATTGTAGAGATGAGGTCTCGCCAAGTTGCCCAGGCAGGTCTCGAACCCGGCAATCCACTCACCTCAGCCTCCCAAAGGCGCGGGATTACAGGCTGAGCCACCGAGCCCGGCTCATTATCTCCATTTTTAAAAAATTATTTTTTAAAAGGTTATGGAAAAGAATCCCGAATGTTTCCCTCTTGCCTACCAAATATCTTCATGGCTGCCCACCCCGCCCCAGAAACCAGGCCCCCACTGCTGTCAAGAACTTAGTGCCTTCTTTTCCTCCTTGAATGATCTCCCCTCTCTATATGCAGACGAAACTGAACTCTGACCCTCACCTCAGTGAGGCAGTCTCCCTCGGAGCCCACGAAAGGAAACCAGATGGGCTGGAGCTATTCCAGGGCATGAGGGGCGACATACAAAGTCAGCTGGAAGACATATGTTAAAGTCACAATCTGACCAATCCCTAAAGGCAAACACTGGCTATCTCAGCTCCATTACTCACACCCACATTCTGAAATCTGTCCTTCTCACTCTATTAGAACCACCATGGCTGGCTCTTTCTAGAACCATCTATTATACTTAATTTGAGCTGGAATATTGTGCTAAATTTTCTCATTGCTTACTTTTTTAATCCTAGCATGGTCATTGTGCCTTCCTATTCAACAAACCACAAGAAATCTAAAATGTAAGCCCTCCTCTGATGAGAAATAAAATTGATTTTTAAAAGCCATTTGGATTCACCAGAAACAACTGCCTTTTAACACTTGTCTGAACTCCTACCTAATTATTTTTAGGGCTTTGGGCTAGAAAGCAAATTGCATTATGTTCTTCTAAAAGTATATACTTACAGAACCATCTGTAATCCCTTCAAAGCAATCTTTACAAGTCACTACTGGAATATATAATGCTATAAATTCTATTAGATCATAGAGTTACAGGGCTGGAAGGCATCAAGAGAGCTGACAGATCATAGGCCTCCCGCTGTCTTCAAAACCGTATCTTAGCTAGGCCAGAAAATAAATGACCAAATGAATCAGTTTCAAAATCCCAGCCTTCTTCTACCTCTCAACTCTTTTTTTTGAGTAGGAGTCTCACTCTGTCACCCAGGCTGGAGGGCAGCGGCATGCTCCCAGCCACCACAGCCCCGACCTGCTGGGCTCAGGCGATCCTTCCGCCTCAGCCTTCCAAGTAGCTGGAACTACAGGCACATGCCACCATGCCTGACTAATTTTTTTATTTATTGTAGAGATAGGGGGGTTCTCACCAAGCTGCCCAAGCCATGATCATCACTGCACTCCAGCCTGGACCACAGAGTAAGACCTCGTCTTAAACATAAATAAACAAAAAAAAGGTTTTTGTTGAGTCGGAGTCTCACTCTATCACCCAGACTGGTGTGCATGCTTATAGTTCAAGCTACTTGAGATGCTGAGGTGGAAGGATGGCCAGAACCCAGGAGATCGAAGCTGCAGTGAGCTGTGATTGTGCCACTGCACTCCAACCTGGGCAACAGAGTGAAACCCTGACTCAAGAAAAAAAAAAAAATCATGAATCTCTGCACTTATCATTTGCACATCTTTTTTAAAAATTAAAATTAATTTTTTTTGTTTTTTGAGTCGGAGTCTCACTCTGTCGCCTAGGCTGGAGGGCAGTGGCACACTCAAGACCACCACAACTTCGAGCTTCTGGGCTCAGGCAATCCTTCAGCCTCAGCCTTCCAAGCAGCTGGAACTATAGGCGTGTGCCACCATGCCCGGCTAATATTTTGATTTATTGTAGAGACGAGGTCTCGCCAAGTTGCCCAGGCTGTCTCGAACCCCTGGGCTCAAGCAATCCTCTCACCGCTGACTCCCAAAGTGCTGAGATTACAGGCGTGAGCCACAGTGCCCAGTTTTCTTGCTTTCTTGCTTTTTTTTTTTGGCAGGGAGCTGTTTCTGATTCCTCTCTTTCCCTTATTGTTTGTAATTACAGCTTCAAAATTGTTCTCAGATCAGTTCGTTTTTGCCCCATTTTCACAGCCGTTACCCAGCACTGCCAGCATCCCCAGGATGTCTCCCCTAAAACACCACAGGCCTCTTCCTGATAGTTCGGCCTCCAACCCTGTCTTCCCTTCAAAGCAGCCGGAGGGATGTCTGCAAAATATAAACATCACTCCCCTGATGAAAATCTTCCGTAGCTTTTTGTCTCCCTTAGAATAAAATCCAAAATCCCTAAAAATACCTCTGTGCTCCCTCTTGATCAGCTTGGACTTTCTACAGCGTTCCACACTCCCTCACTAGAGGCACGTTTTCTACTCTGCCACTCTCACCTGTAACTTGCGCAACTCCTCATCCTGCAGGCCTCAACCCTTCTGCCACCCATTCCCGATTTCCCCTTTCATAACACCCTTGGGATCAGCCCTGCCTTGCTCTAGGGGCAGGGACTGTGTCCTGGCAATGACTGGTTCTAGTGATGACTGGCTTACGAGGCATTTGATGAATAATTTTGAATACACCAAATGTAAAATAAAATAAAAATTCCTCTTACATATAATTCAGAATTTCTGAAACAAATTTGACCACAAACTCTTTTCTCATTTAACCCTACCAGATTTGTGTTACTCAGAATACGTAGTGGAAAAGCATGCCAAGTTTCGTGTTTTACAGACGATTCTGAGACTCAGAGAGGTGAAAAGAATGGATCAAAGTCATTTGGCCTGTTAGTTCTGGAAAGAATATAATTTGTTCTTAGACAATAACTCAGAGTGTGAAATTTAACTATTATTAACATTACCTGGAGGTGTTTCAAAGCTAAGAAATACCATAGAAATTAGAAATTCTAATCAAGATAAGAGGAAAGAGTTAGACAAGGAAAATGAGAAGCTGGTTTCTCATCACTCATACTGAAATAAAATTAGTTATTTCATGCCTGACCACCATGCCTGACCTGTATGATCTTTTGATATGTAAACATGTGCCGGGCTCGGTGGCTCAGCCTGTAATCCCGCGCCTTTGGGAGGCTGAGGTGAGTGGATTGCCTGAGCCTGCGGGTTCGAGACCCAGCTGGGCAACTTGGCGAGACCTCATCTCTACAATAAATCAAAAATTAGCTGGGCGTGGTACGCATGCCTGTAGTTCCAGCTACTTGAAAGGCTGAGGCAGAAGGATCGCTGGAGCCCAGCAGGTCGAGGCTGCGGTGGCCGGGAGCAGCCACTGCACTCCAGTCTGGGCGACAGAGTGAGACTCCAACTCAAAAAAAAAAAAGAAAAAAAAAAAGATATGTAAACATGTTAGTTTTTAGTAGTCAGGTCAGCCGGGTGCAGTGTCTCACACCTGTAATCCCAGAATTTTGGGAGGCCGAGGCGAGAGGATTGCCTGAGCCCAGGAGTTTGAGACCAGCCTGGGCAACATGGTGAGACCTTGTCTCTACAATAAATCAAAAAATAAGCTGGGCCTGGTGGCGTGTGCCTGTGGTTCCAGCTACTTGGAAGGCTGAGGCAGACAGATGGCTTGAACCCAGCATGTCGAAGCGGTGGTGGCCGTGAGTGTGCCACTGGACTCCAGCCTGGGTGACAAAGTAAGACTCAAACTTAAACAAACAAACAAATTAGCTGGGTGTGGTGGCACAAAGCTATAGTCCCAACTACTCAAGAGACTGAGGTGGAAGGATCACCTGAGCCCAGAGCCCAGAATATTGAAGCAGCAAGTGAACCAGGATCGTGCCACTGTACTCCAGCAGGGGCAACAGAGTGAAATCCTGCCTCCAAAAAATATATCTATTTATACACACACACACACACACACACACACACACACACACACACACACACACACACACATTATATTTTAAGACAATCTAAGGAAATGTTTCAGTCTATGCTGTAGATTCAGTTGATTTTTCAAAAACCTATATTAATGTGTATATAAATCAATAAGGAAAGCGTGGAAAAAGTTCAGGCTGACTGTGAATCAGACAAATGCAAATAAAAGCCACGAGAAACCACTGTCACATTTCATATGTTCAATATTGAGAAAAAAACTATTATTCCTGGTAACTCCATAAAGGTGAAAACTGTCTGTGCTGCTCACAGTGTTTCTGGGAAGTCCTTGGCAAGATGTTGCCATAACCTGAAGAATATTTTGAGGTCTGGCGATTTCGCTTCCAAAAATACCAAGCACATAACCAGAGCTGAGAGAGTCACACACCCAGGTGCACATGGTGGCAACACATGAAATAGTTAAGAGTGGAAACTTCTGGCGTGTTCACCAGTGAGGGCATGACTGGGTAAATGACGGGCTGGCCGCAGTGAGGAAAATGATGAAAGTGATGCTTGGTCAGGTATGGTGGCTCACGCATGTAATCCCAGCACTTTGGAAGGCGGAAGTGAGAGGAATGCCTGAGTTCAGGGGTTTGCGACCAGCCTGGGCAACTTGGTGAGACCATGTCTCTACAATAAATCCAAAAAATTAGCTGGGCATGGTGGCATGTACCTGTGATTAGCTGGGCATGGTGGCATGTACCTGGGCATGGTGTCATGTACCTGTGATTCCAGCTACTTGGAAGTCTGAGGCAGAAGGATCACCTGAGCCCAGGAGGTTGAGGCTGTGGTGACCATGAGCATGCCACTGCACTCTAGCCTGAGCAACAGAGTGAGATTCCGACTCAAAAAAAAGAGGCCCAGTACAGTGGTTCACGCCTGTAATCCCAGCACTTTGGGAGGTGGAGGTGAGAGGACTGCCCGGGTCTAGGGATTCAAGACCAGTCTGGGCAACTTGGCAAGACCTCATCTCTGCAGTAAATCAAAAAAATTAGCCGGTGTGGTGGCACATACCTGTAGTTCCAGCTACGTGGAAGGCTGAGGTGGAAGGATCACCAGAGTCTAGCAGGAGGTGGTAAGTGTGCCACTGCATTCCAGTCAGAGTGACTCCAACTCAAAAAAAAAAGAAAGAAAGAAAAGAAAAGACTGATGCTCATGAAGAAATTTTAAGGATATGGGAAAATGCGTATATGTAATATTAAAATTAATATATAAATATATATAATTTATATATTATATATGTGTATGTGTGTGTGTATATATATATATATATATATACACACACACTATATATATATAATTAACCAGGCCAGGCATGGTGACTCATGCCTGTGATCCCAACACTTTGGAAGGCTGAGGCAGGAGGACTGCTTGAGCTCAGGAGTTCAAGAGCAGCCAGGGCAACATATCAAGACCTTGTCTCTATAGAAAATTAAAAAAATTAGCAGGGTATGGTGGCACACACCTGTAGTCCCAGCTTCTCAGGGAGCTGAGGCAAAAGATCTCCTGAGCCCAGGACTTTAAGGCTGTGGTGAATCATGATCATGCCACTGCATTACAGCCTGGGCTAAAGAGTGAGACCCTGACTCAAAAAAAAAAGTTGTTTCTCTGGCCAGGCATGGTGGCTCATGCCTGTAATCCCAGCACTTTGAGAGGCTGAGGCAGGAGGATTGCTTGAGCCCAGGAGTTCAAGACCAGCCTAGGTAACATAGTGAGACTTCATCTCTATCAAAAATAACCCAGATGTGGTGGCCTGGGTCAAGCTACTAGGGAGGCTGAGGCAGAAGGATCACCTGAGCCCAGGGGTTCGAGGCTGCAATGAGCTCATTGTGCACTCTCTGCTCTCTATCCCGGAGTGAGACCCTAACTCAAAAAGAAAAAAAAAAGTAAAAGATTAACATTAACCAAAAGTAACAACATAAGGACATTGTCTAAGTGTGACTACAACTAAAGAAGAATGCAATGACAATGAATTAGAAGAAAATTACTCTGAGTAGTGGGCACATTGAGTAATTTTTTTCTTCTATTTTTCTGCATTTCTGAATTGAATCAACGATCATATATTCCTCTTATGATCAGAAAACGCAATGTCCTTTTAGGGGGGAGGGGTACAGCGCTTTATTGGGGGGGAGAACGGGAGGGGGGTGGGAAGAAGGTAGGTGAGGGGGCGAAGAACGTGGACCTCGACCCGGTGGACCTTGTGAGCTCTGCCTTGCTTCTGAAAGCTCAATGCGCCTTTTAAAAAATGCCTGCGTGCCAGGCCTGTGGGCTCAGCAACAGAAGGACAACCAGGATACACTGAGCCACTGAGGCACCCCAGGCCTGCAAGAGCCAAAATCTCCCGCTCTAGGTGGCTTTCTTAGTACCTGGTTGAATTTTCCACACCAGATTTCTTCCCCCCACTTCTCCTCCCCCTCCCCCTTCTCCTCCCCCTCCCTCTCCCTGGAATTTGGGATTATAGGCATGAGCCACCACCAGCCCTCCACACCAGATTTCAAGCAGCTGCGGTGGCTGTGAAGGATAGTGCCAAAGGCAAAATAGGACTGAAAGGTGCTCAAAGGTTCGAGACCAACCCAAGCAACTTGGCGAGACCTCGTCTCTACGATAAATTAAAAAATTAACCAGGCATGGTGATGTACCCCTGTAGTTCCAGCTACTTGGAAAGCTGAGGCGGAGGGATCACCTGAGCCCAGCAGGTCGAGGTTGTGGTGGCTGTGAGTGTGCCACTGCACTCCAGTCTGGGCGAGAGTGAGACTCCAACTCAAAAAGAAAGAAAAAAGAAAAGAGAACATAGATGCAATGTTGGTCAGTTTTGAAATTAAAACTCCAAATAATCAAATTAAATGGTCATTAATTAATAAATTCAAATAAATCTTAATGAGCATAGGTGGCATGTGCCAGGCATTAGATTGGGTACCTTTGACCCCTGCAGTCACATCTTTGAGGGAGAGAAAGCTGCAGGGGTTAAGAACTAGCATTTTGGCACATTATCATTTAGCCTTTCAGCTGACAGGGAACCTTCTCAGTCTTTCCAGCTGTGGCCCTGGGAAAGCTATTTACTTTCTCTGATTTAACCACTTGATCAAGATGTTTTGTGGGTGAAATGAGGTAATACTAGTGAAACCTTAACACAGTGCTTCCAATGGAGATATATCTCAATAAAACACTAAATAGAGCTAACTTAATTTGGGTACTGTAGATCTAGGAATAAAACCATTTCTGTAAAGATCTAGGGTAGCTGGGTACAGTGGCTCATGCCTGTAATCCCAGCACTTTGAGAGGCCGAGGCAAGAGGATTGCCTCAGCCCGCGGGTTCGAGACTAGCCTGGGCAATTTGGCAAGACCTCATCTCTACAATAAATCAAAAAGTTAGCTGGACATGGTGGCACAAGCCTGTGTTGTTCCTGCTACTTGGAAGGCTGAGGCAGAAGGATTGCCTGAGCCCAGCAGATTGAGGCTGTGGTGGCCCTGAGGGAGCCATTGCACTCCAGCCTGGGCAACCAAATGAGACTCAAAACAACAACAACAAAAGAGATCTAGGGCTAGATTCCCCTCCCTCCACATACCCCAGTAACCTTTTTGACCAGTTCCAGTATTTCATGTTATTTCCTTTAGGTCAGTAGGGGAGGGAGGAAACTTATTCTCTCATGCTCTGTACCTGGGGGCATGCAAACCAAGCCATCACGAGACAGATTAGCAAAAGGAAAAAATAACATTTATTTATGTGTGTAATACACATATACACAGGAGTGCTCGGTGATAAGTAACTGCAATGGGTGATTAGAATTTGGGGCTTAGATACATAACTTGGCAGGTGAAAGAGAAGGGGAGAAAGACTACCATGGGAAAAACAAACGTGTTCCTTAGGAAGGATAAATGGGTTTTCAAGAGAATCAACAAGAGACAAGAAAGTTTAGGAAACTGTACAGGTATGGGTAGCCTTTCTGTTTCTTTCAGGGCCATAAAACTCCCATGAAGAGTGCATTTCTGGAGACCTAACCCAGAAGGGGAATTCACGGCAGTCTCATTTCCCAGAAGTTACTGCTTTTAGTCAGATAAGGAAAGCCCTGAGAAGGGCTCTTTCCACGTGTGTGTCTCAATTGCCTTCACTACAAAATAATCCTTATGACAAAGTAGCACATTCGTCATGGGTGATATGTCCTGATTCCCTTTAGGTTAAATGTACATTACAAAAGGAGAAAAAAGCTGATGTGTTCTCTCAATTTGTAAACAAGATACCAGAAACATAATATAAATGAGATAATATAAAAAGTGTCATTTGTATAAACTACAATGGTTACTATTATACACATTTTCATATTAGTCAAATGACAAAATCTCCAAATTTATAAAGATGCCACAATTGTCCACCTTTAAAAGATAGCATTGGACAACATTCTTTCCTTCTTTCTTTTTTGAGTTGGAGTCTCACTCGTCATCCAGGCTTGAGTGCAGTGGCACACTCACCGTCACCACAGCCTCAACCTGCTGGGTTTAGGATATCCTTCCGCCTCAGCCTTCCAAGCAGCTGGAACTACAGATGCATGCCACCACGCCTGACTAGTTTTTGTGATTTATTGTAGAGGTGAGGTCTCACCAAGTTGCCCAGGCTGGTCTTGAACCCCTGGGCTCAGACAATCCCCTCGCCTTGGCCTCCCAACGTGCTGGGATTACGGGCTTGAGCTACTGCGCCCAGCCTAAATGTATTTTTTTTACCTGATTCTTTCCCTTGTATTTGTTAGTTCCTAAATGTATTTATAAAAATCATCATCAGCTAGCTTAATCTTTAGAAATTTCTAAGTTTTTAGGACCATCATTTTCTCCAGGGTAATGTTTAAATATTTTAACATCTTAAATGTGAGATTTTCCAAAATTATCAACCGAACCCCAATAACTCTAATATCCAAAGTTTTTCTCATCAATCACAATTGGTAATTAGGAAGTCACCCTGGGACTTTTGCTGAACAATTTCCTGGTTTTGTATTTACAGGAAGAAAGAACAGTAAGTTACTAGGAAAACTCCAAGAAATGTTTTGAATAAAATGCTTTATTTTGAGTAAGAGCAGAAAATCTATCAAAGTGTCCCCAAATGGAAGTTTTAAATAAACAAACCAAAAAATGCAAAATTATCCTTAGAAAGAATTTAGTTTTTCCCTTCTCTAATTTACTTTTAAATAAACTTTTCTTTTTTAAAAAAAATAAAAATAAAAAAATAAAGAATTTAGATGATGCTTATATTCCAAAGGGCTTATTTACTGAATCTATTTCATATTTTAGTTTCAAGGCATAATTCATATCTGACACATAAAACACTAGGTTCAGCACACGTCCTCAGTCAAACCCCTCTCCCTTAAGGAAAAAAACTTCATTTTTGGGTTGGAATCTTTAAAAATGTGCAAAATACTTAGGTGTGGGTGATCTCCCCAATTGTCCTTAGACTTTCACTATGGATATTTAAAACTTGGAAAGGTCGGTCATCAGTGGGTTGCACTTTCCCAACCAGTTCTTGAAAAGAAATACCTCAAGCCCATGGTGGGTTGAGAAAACATGAGTAATTTATGGGCGATTCAAACTACTGAAGAACTCCCAGAATAGGGTTTTAAGCACACAAGGGGTTTTTCTGGGTATCTATAATCACTTGGGGGGAAAGAGGAGTCTTGCTGGGGTAACCTGTTGACTCACCAGTAGACACTCAGGCGTAGACGATTGGGATTTCTGGGGAAGGAGTTCCTAATGATGATGCACAAGCAACAAGGGGTACCTGCAATCCCGGAGAGGGTCAACAAGGAGGCCCGCGCCCCCCAACCCCAGCCCCAGCCCCCGTCCCCGCCCCCTCCCCTGGAGCCCAGCTTCAGTGCGCTCGGCGTCCGCAAACAACCCTGAAACAGACACGAAACTGACGGGGCAGGAGGCACGAGCGGTCATTTACCAGCGGCTCGATCACCGTCGCACAGGTCCTGGGCTCCCAGGGCAAGCGAGACCGTCCCACCCAAACTAAAGAGCAACTCCCCGGAGCCCGCGTGGGGGCGAGTCACCCGCCCGGTTTACTTTCATATTTCGCTAGGCGCTACCCACAATGCATTTGTAAAAATCGAAATGCAAAAAAGCTTGGTGATTAACATAATTCTTTTTAAAAAACCTCTGAAGAGAGAATATTTTTGTTTTGTTTTCATTGTACGTAATCAGAAAGTTTCGCGCACTTTTTTCCTTGTAGTTATGACATAACTCATAAAAAGTCTCCTTACCTTGAAAAGAATTTATTTGGGCACCTTAAATAGACAGCATATCAGCGTCCCTAACAGTTGGTCCGATGGTTGTGGGTTATTGTTAAGCTGATTTAACATTGTCTCCCCCCACAACCACGCTTGACTAGCTTAGCCTTTTGTACTAAAGCTAGTAATCGCCAGTATTTACGTAAATCAATCAAAATGAACATCCAAATAACATTCATCTGGTGACTTGAAGCGATTTCCGAAGTAACCTACTTGGTTATGTTTTTTTGTTTGTTTGCTTGTTTGTTTTTAGTAAAATTAACTTTCCAACTTACACTAAAGGAATGATTTTGTTTTAATTACCTTTGGATTTATTAAACGGTGTACTCGGTTTTTAAAAACCTTATAATCAAGATTGTTAATTTTCAAAATAAAACATTAATGCATTTCCCATTGCAAATCAGGAAGAAGGAGAAGAAAATGAATTGAAGAAGCCTCCCTTCAAAGATACATATTGGATAATCTCATATACCTGTGTGTATATATAAACAAGTGCATGTATTTGCATGTGGATAGAAAAAACCTGGGCCGGCATGGTGGCTCATGCCTAAAAACTCAGCACTTTGGGAGGCTGAGGTAGGATGATTGTTTGAGCCCAGGAATTCAAGACCAGCCTGGGCAAAGTAATGAGACCTCATCTCTACATAAAAATAAAAAAAGAAAATAAAAAGCCTGGGAGATAATACACCAAATTATTAACAGAGTTTACATTAACTCTGGAGAGTGACGTTTCAGAGGGGAGCATTTAAATAAACTTTCAGAATTTAAAAAAAATTATAAAAAGTTTGTAGCTGGGCATGGTGACTCAAGCCTGTGATCCCAGCACTTTGAGAGGCCAAGGCTAGAGGATTGTCTGAGCTTAGGGGTTCGAGACCAGCCTGGACAACTTGGTGAGACCTCATCCCTACAATAAATTAAAAAATTAGCCGGGCATGGTAGTTCCAGCTACTAGGAAGGCTGAGGCGGAAGGATTGCTACAGCCCATCAGGTTGAGGTTGCAGTGGCTGTTACAAATTCCATAATTGTGTAGGTGTCTGCAAATTAGTAGATAATGTGCATTTCTTGCATAAGGTTGCTTCATTTGTTTCATGTATTAAGTATATAGTTGCACAGATCAGGATCAATATCCAATTTATAACCAGATAAGAAAGGTGTTCTTCAGTTTCAGCTGATGGTAAGGCTTCCCGGCCAGCATTTGATTGCTTTTCTGTCTGCAGTTGTTAGCCAGCAGCTGGTTCGAGTTGACACTAGGATTCAATCATTAGGATCCAACACATGGTTTTTTTTTCTTCTTAGATTGGAAAATATAGTTTATTTAGAAAGTAAATTAGAGAGAAGGAGAGAAAAGATTCATCTCCCCAAGGAAGGGAGGGGGCAAAACTAGAAAAACATGGCCTGGCCATAGCTCATAGAACACATGACCCAGCCAGTGCTTAACAAAACAATGGCCAGCACACTGTTGTTTTTTTTTTTATTATTAGCAAATAAACTTGGATGCAATGTTGAGAATTATGGCCCCTCTATTGTAAACTCCCTTAAAAAAAAAAACTTGAAACCGGGCTCGGTGGCTCAGCCTGTAATCTCGCGCCTTTGGGAGGCTGAGGTGAGTGGATTGCCTGAGACTGAGGGTTCGAGACCTGGGCCTGGGCAACTTGGCGAGACCTCACCTCTACAATAAATCAAAACGAGTCGGGTGTGGTAGCGCGCGCCTGTAGTTCCAGCTACTTGGAAGGCTGAGGCGGAAGAATCGCAGGAGCCCAGCAGGTCGAGGCTGGGAGCGGCCACTGCACTCCAGTCTGGGTGACAGAGTGAGACTCCAACAAAAAAAAAAAACAAAAAAAAAAACTTGAAAAAACTCTAAAAAGAGCCCTATCTTGACTCAATTTTTAAAAGGTCATAATTTGTTATTAAGGATCATTGTTAGCTGAGGAGCAGTCAGGCTGCTGAGAGCTCTCTGCTTTGTAGAACCAGTGGCTCACGCCTGTAATTCCAGCACCTTGGGAGGCTGAGGTGAGAGGATTGCCTGAGTCCACAGGTTCAAGACCAGCCTGGGCAACATGGTGAGACCTTATCTCCACAATAAATAAAAAAATTAGCTGGGCATGGTGGCGCATGCCTGTAGTTCCAGCTACTTGGAAGGCTGAAGCAGAAGGATTGCCTGAACCCAGCAGGTCGAGGCTGCAGTGGCCGTGAGTTTGCCACTGCACTCCAGCCTGGGTGACAGAGTGAGACTCTGACTCAGAAAAAAAAAGTTAGGCCAGGTGTAGTGGATCACACCTATAATTCCAGCACTTTGGGAAGCTGGGACTGGAGGATTGCTTGAGACTAGGAGTTGGACACCAGCCTAGGCAACGTTGGGGAGACCCTGCCTTTACAAAAAAATCAAATTAGGCCAGGCATGGTGGTTTACACCTGTAATCCCAGCACTTTGGGAGGCTGAGGTGAGAGGATTGCCTGAGCCCGGGTTCCAGACCCACCTTGGCAACTTGATGAGACCTTGTCTCTACAATAAATCAAAATGTTAGCCAGGCATGGTGGTGCGCATCTGTGGTTCCAGCTACTTGGGAGGCTGAGGCAGAAAGATTGTCTGAGCCCAGGCGATTGAAGGCTGCGGTGGGCCATGATCCTGCCATTGCATTCCAGCCTGGGCGACATAGTGAGACTATGCTTCAAAATAAATGAAAATACTTACATTAAGTCCTGAATATCTTAAAAGCATTGAGACACAAAGCCTCCAAATTTTAGAATAGCTGGTATTCTAGAATGTTAGACTACCAGAATCTTGTTCAGTGTTATAAACATCATAGGCACTTCAATATATGGTTCAAATGACAAAATAATCTATCAGAAATGAGGTCTATTATGAAGGAAAAGGATTAGAATTTAGCTTTTGCTTCGTAATTTAAACCCATGACTCAAGTCCAAGAGTGACACTGATTAAGATCATGTTTTAGTGTCAATTTTTTCACAAAAGTATTTGTATCACAAAAAGTAGCATCCTGGCCGGGCTCGGTGGCTCAGCCTGTAATCCCAGCACTTTGGGAGGACGAAGCTAGTGGATTGCCTGAACCCGTGGGTTCGAGACCAGCCTGGGCAACTTGGCGAGACCTCGTCTCTACAACAAATCAAAATTAGCCCGGCATGGTAGCATGCGCCTGTGGTTCTGGCTCCTTGGAAGGCTGAGGCAGAAAGATCGCCTAAGCCCAGTGGGTCAATGCTGGGGTGTTCGTGAGTGTGTCACTGCACTCCAACCTGGGCGACAGAGTGAGACTCTAACTAAAGAAGAAAAAAAAAAAAGAGTAGCATCCTTATAAAATAATGAAAATTGTAAAAGAACTAGAGAGAGAGGGCAAAAGAGGATATCTTGTTGAAATGAATGTTATCATTAACCTTGTCATTTCGGGGAATTATGTAATGATTCTGCCTCCTGGCATTCATTATTTGTACCCTTGTGTAATCCCCTCTTCTTGAGTGTGGTCTGAACTTATTGACTCATTTCTAAGGAATAGAATAAAGAGAAGTCTCTCCTCTGCACTGAGGAAGCCAACTGCCACGTAGCGAACGGCCCTGCGGAGAGGCAAGAAACTGCATGTGCAGCCAGCAGTGAGCCCCCGTGCCTGCCAACAGCTGTGGGAATGAGCTTGACAGTGGATCTTTTCCCGGCTGAAATGACCACAGATCTGGACAACACCTTTCGTTCAGCCTGAGGAGACCCTGAACCTTAACTCCCAGCAAATCGTATCCAGATTTCTGACCCACAGCGCACTGTAGGGAAATAAATGCTTGTCGTCAAGTTACTTGGTGTTGGGTTAATTTGTTATGCAGCCATCGATAACTAATACATGTGCTTTACCAAAACTGCTGCCATTGCTTAAGCATATTTAGCACTCTTCTGTTTTGGAAGTGTCCTTCAGAGTCAAAGTATGATCCACTCAAGAAAAGATACTGTATTACTCTAATCACCTCATTTTGGCCAAGAATGTGCTTCCCAGTGTGTTCTCATCATACTCAATATCCTTGGCTGTGATGGACTTTGGGCTGTTTTAAAAAGCAAAATTAGGCCAGGCAAAAGGGCTCATGCCTGTATTCAGCACTTTGGGAGGAAGAGGTGAGAGGATTGCCTGAGACCAGGAGTCGGGGGTTCGAGACTAGCCTGGGCAACTTGGCCAGACCTTGTCTCTGCAATAAATCAAAAAATTATTTGGACGTGGTGGCATGTGCCTGTAGTTCCAGCTATTTGGAAGGCTAAGGCAGAAGGATTGCCTGTGCACAGCAGATTGACAGGCTGTGGTAGCCGTGAGCCTGCCACTGCACTCTAGCCTGGACAGCAGTATGAGACTTCAACTCAAAAATAAAAAATAAATTGAAAGCAAAATTACCATCAAAAGAGGAAAATTCACTGCCACAGAGAGATTACAAAAGAATATTCTACAGTTTCTTAAGACAACTTTACTTAGTTTCAAATACTTTTCTTTTTTTGAGTTGGAGTCTCACTCTGTCCCCCAGGCTGGAGTGCAGTGGCATGCTTTCAGGCACCATAGCCTCTACCTGCTGGGCTCAGACAATCCTTCAGTCTCAGTCTTCCAAGTAGCTGAGATTACAGGCGTGTGCCACCACGCCTGGCTAATTTTATGATTTATCGTAGAGATGAGGTATCACCAAGTTGCCCAGGCTGTTCTCAAACCGGTGGACTCAGGCAATCCTCTCACCTCAGCCTCCCAAAGTGCTGTGGTTATAGGCATGAGCCATAGCACTTGGCCTCAAATACCTTTTGATCAATGGCTACGTCATTGGAATAATTCTTCCAAGATGATTATTTTGAAAGGGATAATAGAGTATTTACTTTGGCTGCTTAATGTACTGACTACTCAAAAATGAGTTGTGCCATGTTTATTTAGTATCTAACATATGACACTTCCTACTTATGCGGTAAGTGCTATTATCGCTGTTTTATAGATGCGGAAACTGAGACAGGCAGAGGACTGGCCCAAGAACACACAGCAAGTAAGTAACACAGCAGTCTGGTCTCTGAGACTTTGCACTTTACTTCAAAACTATCTTGCTTCTCTGTGTATTCACTTTGTTTTCTAGTTATATCTCACACAACAACAAATTCAAGATAACAAGTTTCTTCAGCCGGGCTCGGTGGCTCAGCCTGTAATCCGGTGCCTTTGGGAGGCTGAGGTGAGTGGATTACCTGAGCCCGCGGGTTCGAGACCCACCTG
>NW_007254564.1:183570-187192 GCF_000164805.1 Carlito syrichta | reverse complement strand
GCGGTGGCCGGGAGCGGCCACTGCACTCCAGTCTGGGCGACAGAGTGAGACTCCAATTCATAAAAAAAAAGAGTTCCTTCATATTCATTGTAATAAAATTTCACCTCTACTCAGATAACACTTTTTTTTTTTTGAGTTGGAGTCTCACTCTGCTGCCCAGGCTGGATTGCAGTGGCATGCTCACGGCTACCACAGCCTCGACTTGCTGGGCTCAAGGGATCCTTCCCCGTCAGCCTTCCAAGTAACTGGAACCACAGGTGCGTGCTACCATGCCCAGCTAAATTTTTTTATTTATTGTAGAGATGAGGTCTCACCGGGTTGCCCAGGTTGGTCTCTAACCCGTGGGCTCAGGCAATCCTCTCACCTCCACCTCCCAAAGTGCTGGGATTATAGGGGTGAGCCACCCTGCCCAGCTCAGATAATACTTCAAATGGGTGGGTTTGGGAAAATGTGCAAAATGTCAAATGGATGTTGTTTGTTCATACATTATCCAGTAGGAGAAAGGGAACTTAATCAGAGCAACGATCTTTCGTCAAATCTAGACTAGGTACAAGCACAAAGGAGCAAATTAAGATTTTGGTCTTGGCTGGGTGCAGTGGCTCATGCCTGTAATCCCAGCACTTTGGGAGGTCAAGGCGAAAGGATTGCCTGTGCCCAGTGGTTCGAGACCAGCCTGGGCAACTTGGTGAGACTTCGTCTCTACAATAAATAAATTAGCTGGGCGTGGTGGCACATGCCTCTGGTTCCAACTACTTGGAAGGTTGAGGCAGAAGGATCGCCTAAGCCCAGCAGGTGGAGGCTGAGGTGGCTGTGAGTGTGCCACTGCACTCCAGCCTGGGTGACACAGTGAGACTCCAACTCAAAAAAAAAAAAGAGAGAGAGAGAGAGAGTTTAAAAATTAGTAACATAACAGACCTTGACTAGAACTTACCAGTCCTTCACGTAACTTGCTGCTGATGTGCCCCACGGCAACACTCTTAGAGCTCACAGATTTGAAGGCTGGCTTTTCTGGGAAGAGGTCTTTATGGTAGTCACCGAGTTTGGTACCTTGTCAGAGACCTCAAAAGAATTACTGGATTACTTAAGAGGGTTCCTTGACTGCTGAGCCTCCTTTTATTCTTTTCCTCCTCCTCCTCCTCCTCCTCCTTCTCCTCCTCCTCTTCCTTCTTTTTTTTTTGTTTTTGAGTTAGGGGTCTCACTCTATTGCCCAGGCTAGCATGCAGTGGCACAATCACGGCTCACTGCAGCCTCAACCTCCTGGGCTCAGGTGATTCTTCTGCCTCAGCCTCCAGAGTACCTGGAACTACAGGCATGCACCACCACACCCAGGTAACTTTTTAATTATTATTTTTGTTTTATTTTATTTTAGTCAGAATCTCACTCTGCTGCCCAAGCTGGAGAACAGTGGCACACTCATGGCCACCACAGCCTCAACCTGCTGGGCTCAGGCAATCCTTCTGCCTCAGCCTTCCAAGTAGCTGGAACTACAGGTGTGCACAACCACGCCTGACTAATTTTTGGATTTATTGTAGAGATGAAGTCTCGCCAAGTTTTCCAGATTGGTCTTGAACCTACAGGCTCAGACAATCCTTTCACCCCTTCCTCCCAAAGTGCTGAGATTATAGGTGTGAGCCACCCCACCCAGCTATCTTTTTTATTTTTTGTAGGGAAGAGATCTCAATATGTTGCCCAGGCTGGTCTTGAACTGGGTTCACTTGGCCTTCCAAAGTGCTAGGATTGCAGGTATGAGCCATCATGACTGGCCTTGACATTTTCCTTTTGTATGTAAGGCTATCCAGCTGAGTGTGTCCCCTCTAGCTCTAATCAACAGACAGGTTCTCACTGACCCATTGTTTCATGGTATTAGATATTCTCCCTCCTGTCTGCTCCACTGTCCTGGAAACCACAAAGCACCCTTATTTATTCCTTTTTATATGTTGACACTTAGTATATCCTTAGTTGTATCTTTTGTTCATAGACCAGTCTGGGCAATTTGGTGAGACCTCGTCTCTACAATAAATTAAAAAAATTAGCTGGGCGTGGTGGCACATGCCTGTGGTTCCAACTACTTGAAAGGCTGAGGCAGAAGGATCGCCTGAGCCCAGCAGGTGGAGGCTGAGGTGGCCGCGTGTGCCACTGCACTCCAGTCTGATAAGCTCTTTAGTGGTAGGTGTGCAATTGTTTTCGTTTCCTTAGCCTCAATGCCTCGTATATAGGAATTGTTGTGTTTTTTTTTTAAGTGGGAGTCTCAGTGTTGCCCAGGCTGGAGTTTAGTGGCATGCTCATGGCCATTGCAGCCTCGACCTGCTGGGCTCAGGTGATCCTTCTGCCTCAGCCTTCCAAGTAGCTGCAACCACAGGTACGCACCACCATGCCCGGCTAATTTTTAAATTTACTGTAGAGATGAGGTCATGTCAAGTTGCCCAGGCTGGTCTCGAACTCCTGGGCTCAGGTAATCCTCTCACCTCTGCCTCCCAAAGTGCTGGGATTACAGATGTGAGCCACCATGCCCAGCTACCAGTCACTTTAACAAGGAGACTGTCAACAAATATTTACCAGCCTCTGCTATTGACAAGTACTCTGTCAAGGAACAGACAAGAGAAACAACCTCTGTCCTCAAGTAGCTGAGTCAATAATGTGATTTTCCTGCCACTGTGTTTCTCTCTAAAAGAACAAGGTAACACCAAGGTATGATGTAAAATCATGCCAAAAAGATTATTTTCTTGAAAACAATGTAGAGAAGGTGGGATAAAATTGTGAGATGATAAATCTATTTAAGGAATTAAATATATCATTTTTAATGTAACATTTTATGTCGTTCATGATACTTATATTATCTATATTAATCTTTCCCCAATCTATGAGTTGGTCCTTGTAGCATAATTTAAAAGGGGGAACTTCCTATTGGAGAGACTGAGAGAACTACTGACCCCGACCTAGAGACCATCCTAATGCACAGTCGGGAGTGACTCATCCAGGTCTCAACTTAGGTTTTCTGAGCCAAGCCCAATGCTCTGCCCCAAAATATGAGGATTAAAGTTAGAAATATACATTCAGGCCTGGGCATGGTGGCTCAAGCCTGTAATCCCAGCACTTTGGGAGGCCTAGGTGAGAGGATTGCCTGAAACCAGGGATTCGAGACCATCCTGCGCAACTTGGTGAGACCTCATCTCTACAATGAATCAAAAAAATTAGCAGGGCATGGTGGCTAATGCCTGTAGTTCCAGCTACTTGGAAGGCTGAGGTGGAAGGATCGCCTGAGCCCAGCAGTTCGAGGCTGTGGTGGCTGTGGGCGTGCCACTGCACTTAAGCCTGGGTGACAGAGTGAGACTCCGACTCAAAAAAAATAAATAAAATCAAAGAAGAATATATATTCAGTCAGAGAAATTTTCAAGGAAAGAGAGAGAAAAAAATCATGGATTAAAGAAACATTATTGCATTTTAAAGAAAATTATAGGGGTAGTTTATTTGGTTTGTGAAAATGACTTTTAAAAAGTGCATAAGCCAGGCTCGGTGGCTCAGCCTGTAATCCTGCGCCTTGAGGAGGCTGAGGTGAGTGGATTGCCTGAGCCCACGGATTCGAGACCCGCCTGGGCAGTGAGACCTCATCTCTACAATAAAT
>NW_007254564.1:173205-183550 GCF_000164805.1 Carlito syrichta | reverse complement strand
AGCGGCCACTGCACTCCAGTCTGGACGACAGAGTGAGACTCCAACTCAAAAAAAAAAAAAAAGTGCATAAAATTATAATAGTATAGCCAGGTGTGGTGGCTCATGCCTGTAATCCCAGCACTTTGGGAGGCAGAGGCTAGAGGACTGCCTGAGCCTGTGGGTTTCAGACCAGCCTGGGCAACATGGTGAGACCCTGTCTCTACAATAAATCAAAAGATTAAGCACACACACACAAATTATGATAGTATGTGTTTAGACATGAATGTTAATGGTGAAAGAATATATTTCTAAGAAAGGACATATGCAATTGCTGATAAGAAATCCATGCCACTGGCCTGCACTGGTCTCAGGCTCGGGAGGATGTGCTCACAGTTGGGAGGATAGTTTGGGGGAGACTGGAGGAGGTGGGAGGGTGGCAGGACCCACATAGCAATGGGCAATGGTCTTTTTTTTTTTTGAGTCAGAGTCTCACTGTCGCATGGACTGGAGTGCAGTGGCACACATGCTCCCGGCCACTGCAGCCTTGACTCGCTGGGCTCTGGCGATCCTTCCGCCTCAGCCTTCCAAGTAGCTGGAACTACAGGTGACCGCTACCGCACCCGGCTAATTTTTGATTTATTGTAGAGACGAGGCCTCACCAAGTTGCCCGGGCGGGTCTAGAACCTGCAGACTCAGGCAATCCACTTGTCTCGGTCTCCCAAAGTGTTGAGATTACAGGCTGAGTCACCGAGCCTGGCCTAAATAAAATACTTCTAAACAACATCATTTGACTCTGCTCATGAGGATTTTAGGAACAGATCAGGAATTTGTACTCAATTTGAGTGCCCCTGGCCCCAGGCAGTGCTGGCCTTAGACCCCTGCCTGTGCCTGAGTTCTCATCTATCCTTGTGTGAGTTTCTGCAGCCCTGCCCACTCTTGGCCTCTCCTCCACCAACTCTATTTTCCTGCTCTGAGTTTTAGGTGCCCTGCTTCTTTGCTTCTCCTGCCTGGGATTAGGACTTAATCGCATGCTTCCAGGTAGGCCTCAGTCTGAACCTACCTGGTGAACGTCCTGCGTGAGCAAAAAAGGACTGGTTTTAGAACTCAGTTTCTACAGATTAGATACATAATAGATACAGAGAAAAAGGCAATGACACTTCAAGCAGAAAGTCAATAAAATGGTACTGGCTGACAGCCTTTAAACAAGATAATTCTCAAACTGGCTTTGAAGTATATCACAGAAAAATTATTATCGTGGCCAAATCTAGAGTCAGGACGGTGGGCACCGGGATGGGGGTTACAACGTATATACCGTGAGTCCCTCATATGTTCACATATTCAAGCTCACTCGGGCAGTTAAGGGACTCTTATTCCTGTTTCACGAAGAAGAAAAGTGAGACCCAGAAAGACAAACTGGCTTTGTTCACAGTGAGCTATGGCAGCATAGGGACCAAATCCAGACCCCAGAAACTAGGCCTGGGGCCCTGCCCACCCCACATCCCTCCCTCACTGCGCCCTGCCTGGAAGCTGGGAACCAGACCAGAAGAGCTGGTGTGTCTGAGGAGTGGGCAACAGGTTTGGGCAGCAGAAAGAAAGAAACAAGTATAGAGGAGAAAGAAATAAGATTTTAAAAAGAGAAGACGTCCCTGCAGGGTCAACCTGCCAAAACCAAAACACACAAAGGACTCTTGTTTCAGGCTGCAGACATCGTGCTGCCTTACATAACGCCAGAGGGCTGTGGGAAGGATTGTCAGCAGGGTGGCTCACCTTCAGGGCGGGATGAGCCCCAATATAAAGGCAGCCTGTTCCCAAGTGGTTTATGGCTCCGTGCTCCTCCCTCTGATCCTCCTTCACCTGGGCCCCTGCAGGAGCCTGGGGCTGTGTCCACAAGTGCTGGCAGGTTCCTGGTTGAGCCTTTGGGAAGAGAAGCTCTGAAGCGTTCATCTTCCTGGGGAAGGGGATGGTTTCAGGCCTCAGAGTCTCTGGAGTCCCTTCCTGGCGTCACAGAACCTGAGGACACTGCCTGTCAGGTCACGTCACCCCCGTAAGGCACGAGGCCACTCTTCTGGTGCTGGTTCCTGGGCTGATGTCCCCACTGGCCACGTCTTTTAGGATCCTTGCCTGTGAATAACAAGGCTCAAAAACCAAGCTCCCCCAAGAGGGGGCTTCATTACCATGGAAGGAACATTGGGAAAATGTTTAAATCTGATTTTTCCCCTTTTCAAGTTGGAAAATAACGTTTTTTGTTTTTGAGTAGGAATCTCACTCTGTTGCCCAGGCTGGAGTGCAGTGGCATGCTCATGCAGCCTCGACCTGCTGGGCTCAGGTGATCCTTCCATTTCAGCCTTCCAAGTAGCTGGAACTACAGATGCTTGCCACCACACCCGGCTAATTTTTTTATTTATTGTAGAGATGGGGTCTCGCCAAGTTGCTCAGGCTGGTCTCGCAACCTGAGCTCAGGCAATTCTCTTTCTTCCGCCTTCCAAGGTGCTGGAATTACAGACTTGAGCCACTGCGCCTGATTTTTTAATTTACCATAGAGATGAGGCCTCACCATGTTGCCCAAGCTGGTCTCAAACCCGTGGGCTCAGACAATCCTCGCCTCTGCCTCCCAAAGTGCTGGGATTACAGGAATGAGTCACTGCGCCTGGCAGAAAGTAATGTTAAGAAGCCTGCAGTTCAACTTTGCAGGAGTGACATGTGAGGCCTAGTAGCACTCTGATTGCTTAGACAGAGTTCCTTTTCAGGTTCATGTATGATTTGGGAAGTCCATTCAAAACATGATTCCATTCAAATCAGATGTCGGTGTTTATTTTATGATGTTATTTATACTATATGGGAATTTGTTTGCTGATTTTATTCTAACTAGCTAAGTTGGCTGCAATGAAGGAATGAGATTTCTTACTATTACACAAATACCATTATAACATGATCCCTTCCTCCCCCCATCTTCTTTTTCTCTCCTGTCTCCCTCCCTCCCTCCCTTCTTTCCTTCCTTCCTTCCTTTCATTAGGGTCTCACTCTGTCACCCAGGCTAGAGTGCAGTAGCAAGATTATGACTAACCAAAGCCTTGACCTCCTGGGCTCAGGTGATCCTTCCACCTCAGCATCCCGAGTAGCTTGGACTACAGGCGCGCACTGCCATGCTTGACTTTTTATTTATTTATTTAGTAGAGACTCTGACTCAAAAAAAAGGAACATTTTTATAACCACAGAAAGTTCCTTCATGACCCTTTGAAGAATTTTCCCATCCTCACTCTTCATCCTGGGAAACCACAGATCTGTTTTCTTCCTTCCTTCCTTCCTTTCTTCTCCCTCACTTCCTTCTTTCTTCCTTTCCTTCCTTCCTTCCTTCCTTCCTTCCTTCCTTTTTTGAGTTGAGGTCTCTCCTGTTGCCCAGGCAGGAGTGCGATGACACGCTCATGGCCACCGCAGCCTCAACTTCCTGGACTCAGTCAATCCTTCCACCTTAGCCTCCAGAGTAGCTGGGACTAGAGGCGTGCACGCCCTGCTAATTTTTAAATTTTTATAGAGACGAAATCTTGCTGTGTTGCCTAGGCTGATCTTGGATTCCTGGGCTCAAGCAGTTTTCCCGCCTGGGCCTCTCAAAGTGCTAGAATTATAGGCATGAGCCACAATGTCTGGCTCTGCTTTCTGTTAACAAGAATTCGTTTTCCCTCTTCTGGAGTTTCATATAACTGCAATCGTGTATATCATATCTGTCTTCTTTTGTTCATTATTGTTCTTGAGTTTCATTCATGTTGTATCTATCAGCAGTTTCTTTTATTCCTAATATTCCACAAATATTTTTATTACTGAAGAAAACTTTATATCTCTACTAAAATTAGAAAATCAGTATCAACTGCTATAAATAAAAATGTCATAAATAAAAGGGAGCAAAAATTATGGATACTATGAAAATGAAGTAATGTGATAATCTTGTGGCACAAAACAGTCTTCCTTTCTTTAAAAAAAAGCTTAGCATCTTGGGAGGTGGAGGCTCGTGGATTGCCTGAGTTCATGGGTAACTTGGCAAGACCTCATCTCTACAATAAATCAAAAAATTAGCCAGGTGTGGTGGCATGCACCTGTTGTTCCAGCTACTTGGAAGGCAGAGGCAGAAGGATCACCTAAGCCCAGTGGCCATGAGTGTGCCACTGCACTCAAGCCTGGGTGACGGAGTAAGACACCGACTCAAAAAAACAAAACAAAACAAAAAAAACACCATAGCAAATGGAAGGTGTTAGAGACACATTATCATCAGATTATTCTGATGAAAGGAATATCTTTCTCATTATATGTGTCAGTGTTATTGAATGCTAAGTACACATTCTGTGCCACCTGAAACTTCTCATGCCCCACCAGTGATCCAGCAAGCCATACCCCATGCTTTCTATATTCTTTCCACTGGCTAGGAGTGTGTTAAGCTGCAGGTAACAGGAAACCCAATGACAGTTGCTTAACTTCATGCAGATTTATTGTCCTTGTGTCACAAAGAAGTATGGCAATGGGCAGTATCCAGGCCTGGAGCAATACCTCCCCTTTCATCAATGCCAAGATCTTCTCTCTTTCTCTTAAGCCATCCCTAGCGAGGGCTGTTGTTCTTGTGGTCTCAGTATGACTTTTCCAGCCCTAGACTCCACATCCTATTCCAGGCAGGAGGAAAGGATGTACGTATGTCTTCTTTCATTTTCCTTTGCCCCCTTATTATTTCACTCTAATTTTAGTGGGGTTCGAGAAGGAATTCAGACAATTGCATGTGTTCAGGCAACATGTCTGACACTTGAATGGCCTTCCTCCAAATGAATAAAAGACCCTGACAAATGTGGGGGGACTGGCCAGCCCTCCAGGAAATCTCAGTCCACTTGAGCAAGCAATCCTAATCACTGTCTGAGTGATCTTAGAGTTGATGGTAGGGACTGTAGCTTCCCTCTATTCTTCACACTCTAGGAGATTTAACCCTTCAATACTCTAAGCCAGAGTCCCACAGTGATCATAATTCTCATTCCAATTACTGAGAAAAACTTCCTGTGACTAGTCAAAATCAATGCATATGGTGGTGGGGAATGTTATGCCTTAGAGAATGGTGTTTCCTAAGCAGTCAAGTTGACCATAATCTTGAACACACATTTTCTTCTATCAATTGAAAACTTCAGTGTACTTTAACATTTGCTGTTTTGCAATATGAATGCCTTAAAACAGGAAAATTGAGATTTGACAAGTGAAGATAATAATTGAGGTTTATCGATCTTCTAATCCTTTGTATTCCTTTTTTTTTTAAATAAAGTGGGATTTCTTACTGAACTTGGCGATGATGCTTTTTTTTTTTATTAGAAAATATAGTTTATTTTGAAAGTAAATTAGAGAGCGAGAAAGAGGAGATCCACCTCCCCAAGGTAGGGGAGGGGGGATAGCTCAAAGAGCACATGGCCACACCATAGCTTAGCAAGGCAATGGCCGAGGGTGCTTACATCTAATCATTGAGTGGGATTTGGCCTCTGGCAATAAAATAATTTGTAAAAGACTATTTTCAGCAATGATGGCAATTTCTATATATCAGCAGCAGTCTGTCTGGAATGTGAAGATGGTCATATTAAACCTGGCATAGCTATGTGACTTGTAGTAACTATTAAGGATCATTAGGAAAAGAGGAAAAAGTTCAGAAAATGAGTGTGGACACTAAATGTACTCTTAGGTGAGAGCTTCTTGAGCAAAAAGCTCCGTGGAGAATGAACAGAAGCGAATCCTCTGTGTATTACTGCCATCTGCTGCTGCCTTGCTTCAGGAAGGCATTTCGCAGATTATAGGCAGGGAGATGGTTAAAAAAAATCAAAGCTCATTTTGTTGACATTTAAATGTTTAATATCTCTATTGCTGAACATTTGACACGAGTATGTTCATTTATTTTTCTGCAACTCATGAATTTCTTAAGGTATGTGTGAAGGACAAGCAGCTTCCGTTTGGTAATTTGTTTCTATTTCCCATCATGCAACTACAATCATTTTGAATATTAGTTTGTGTTTAGCTATTTAAAAATCCAAGGAAACAAACAGGGAAATGTGTTGCCTTTTAAAACATTCTTTTGTAGGGTTCACATATCATTAAACCTTTAGGGGAAGGTTTAAAAACTACTCATCCTAACTTATTTAGAGTAGCTACTTCAGAGATTTATATAATGAAAGTGAAAGAAATTACTCTGGCTGGTCCGATGGTAGTGGGTTATCAGAACTTATTAACATTAGTGTCACTAAAGTTGGTATACAACCCTCCACTGCTAAATTTGACTGGCTTTTTGCCATTTGAGCTTGTCTTCAATTAAAAAGCTGACTTGAACAAAATATTCACTTTGAGGGAACGATCTTACACAATTGCACTTTTCTGACCCAGCAAAAAAAAATTTTTCACTTTGAGGAAACGATCTGACACGATTGCACATTTAGCAACTGAGAATAAGATCATTCTTCTAAGCCAGGCTTGGTGGCTCAGCCTGTAATCACGTGCCTTTAGGAGGCTGAGGTGGGTGGATCGCCTGAGCCTGCGGGTTCGAGACCCACCTGGGCAGCGAGACCTCAACTCTACGATAAATCAAAAAATCAGCCGGGCGTGGTAGCACATGCCTGTAATTCCAGCTACTTGGAAGGCTGAGGTGGAAGGATCGCCGGAGCCCAGCAGGTGGAGGCTGCGGTGGCCGGGAGTGGCCACGGCACTCCAGTCTGGGTGACAGAGTGAGACTCCAACTCAAAAAAAAAAAAAAAAAGATCATTCTTCTAACTTTACATTATTTTTTTCAAGTGAACACAACTGATACTTTTTCTAATTTTAATAATAACTGCATGATTTTTTCAAAGCAGACATAATATTCTAGAAGTTTGATCCTTTCATTTGTATGTAACCTAAATGCTAGACAGTTTCCTATGGTTTTGGGGATTGGAACACACCTCGCTTTATTAGGCACCTATGCTGTCTCTGCGATGGGGCCAGTGTTAAGCCTCATACTGGCAGCCTGGGAGAAAGAAGAGTTGTCCCTGGTACCTGCAAGGGTAGCCTTTCCTTATCTGTTCACAAAGAAGGAGCAGGGAGAAGTTTTCAAGGAACCAGATACAGTCTTGCATGATTGTCTCTTCTGAGAATAAGCTCTCCTTGAGGTCACGGTTATCTATTGTTCTCAGCTACAAATACAGTACTTAATTCTCTATCTCTGGGCTGGGCAAGTGGCTTGAGCCTGTAATCTCAGCACTTTGGGAGGCTGAGGTAAGAGGATTACTTGAGCCTAAGAGTTCGACACCAGTCTGAGTAACATAGCAAGACCTTGTCTATACAAAAAAATATATATTTTTTGAGTCAGAATCTCTGTCACCCAGGCTGGAGTGCAACAGCATGCTCACGGCCACCGCGGCCTCAACCTGCTGGGCCCAGGTGATTCATTTCAGCCTTCCAAGTAGCTGGAATTTCAGGTATGTGCCACCACGTCTGACTAATTTTTTTATTTATTGTAGAGACAAGGGCTTTCCAAGTTGCCCAGGCTGATCTTGAACCCGTGGACTCAGGCAATCCTCTCACCTCAGCCTCCCAAAGTGCTGGGATTATAGGTGTGAGTCACTGCACCCAGCAAAAAAAAATTTTTTTTTAATTAGCTAGGCATGGTGGCTTGTGCCTGTAGTCCCAGCTTCTCAGGAAGTTGAGGCAGAAGGATTGCCTGAGCCCAGGAGTTCAAGGCTGTGGTAAGCCATGATTGTGCCACTGCACTTCAGCCTAGGTAACAGAGCGAGACCCTGACTCAAAAAAAAAAAAAAAATCTATCTCTGGAGGCATCTCAGCATCTCGATTTAGAGGAGTTTAGGGATGAGAGCTGTAGCATAGAGTAAAAAGGGAAGATGGCTCAAGTCTGTTCTTTTATACCAGGGATGCCAAAACATGCATACACATTTTAAAAGGTGTTACCTATGTATTACTTTTCAAAGTTGAGTGAATTACGGGAGTAATGTGTAGTGTGACGTTCACTCAAAAGATGGCATTAATCAAATGAATGCTAGTGTCACCATGCCACAGTCAGGGTGGTAAAAGAAAATGGCAGAAGCATGTTTGTCGTTTGAGGAGTGCAAGACCATTTTGAAGTAGTTTTTTTTTTGGTTTTTTGAGTCGGAGTCTCACTCTGTCACCCAGGCTGGAGTGCAGTGGCATGCTCATCACCATCGCAGCCTCGACCTGCTGGGTTCAGGCGATACTTCTGCCTCAGTCTTGCAAGTAACTAGAACTACAGGTGCGCACCACCTTGCTAGGCTAATTTTTTGATTTATTGTAGAGATTAGGTCTCGCCACGTTGTCCAGGCTGGTCTCGAACCCGTGGGCTAAAGTAGTTTTTGAAATTCGAGGACATTATGGAAGTACAACAACAATGAAGGCGTGAGTATGCAACAGAACATTCAATATGCCTAACAACTGCATGCATTTGTGATAATTTTGAGATGCCTGGTACTGTGTGTGATGGGCACAAGGGAAGATTCGGGAGGGCTCACACAGCAATAAGTCCTGCAGTAGCTCGACATAATCAGAAATGTCTGGATGCTGATGGTAACCACTTTGAGCACCTCTTGTAACTGCAGAAGTCAAGTGATTTGTATTCATCTTTTGTTATTGGTTTATACTGAGTATTACAATTTCACTATGTTTTTTTTTCCTTTCTTAAAATGTGTCTACTTTTTTCTTTTTGGAACATTCTGTATTTGCTTTAGTTTAAAATAGTAGGCTGGGTGTAGCGACTCACGCCTGTAATACCAGCACTTTGGGAGACTGAGGTGAGAGGATCAATTGAGGACAAGTGTTTGAGTCCAGCCTGCCAACATAGTAAGACTCAGTCTCTACAAAAATAATAATAATAATAATAATAATAAATTATGCCAAGTCAAGTACAGTGGCTCATGCCTGTAATCCCAGCATTTTTGGGAGGTGAAGACGGGAGGATTGCTTGAGTCCAGGAGTTCGAGTTCCTACTGAGATTGTCACCCAGGCACCTGCGGTGAAGTGTCACTGTAGCAATCTGGGCTGTGTCTCCTCTGCGTGGTCCTGTAAGGACTCATAATTGTGTAGTAATTGTGTTGGTCTGGACATTGAACATCTTATTCTCCGGGGATCAGGATGAAAATGAATGATTTGTTTTTTGGGGGGGTTTTTTTTTGAGTCAGAGTTTTACTCTGTCACCTAGGTTGGAGGGCAGTGGCATGTTCATGGCCACCACAGTCTCCACCTGCTAGGCTCAGGCGATCCTTCTGCCTCAGCCTTCCAAGTAGCTGGAACCACAGGCATGCGTCACCACGCCCGGCTGATTTTTAAAATTTATTCTAGAGATAAGGTCTCACCAAGTTGCCAAGGTTGGTCTCAAACCCATGGGCTCAGGCAATCCTCTTGCCTCTGCCTCCAAAAGTATTGGGATTATAGGTGTGAGCCACCGCGTTGGGCAGAAAACATGCTTTGGAGAGACTCATGCTTCCAGGATCCACCTCTCTGATTTCGCCTCGCCTGATTATCCAACTACTTTTCTGGCTACCCAATTAGACAGTGAATGTGGCCCTTTTCACCCACGCATGCCCTGTGCCCAGCACCCCAAAGCCCACTTCACAGCTACCCAGTGAGTGTTTTGGGAATGAATGAACAACTGAGTGAGAAAACATTTAATACAGTTCACGGACTGTAATACACAAATGTTTCTAGGGTTTGGTTCAGGGATCAGTTTATTCCTAACCAATGGCTAAGCCATCAGGCCCCACTGGGAGTTAGGGTAGGTGGTAGAAAGTGTCAGTGAATAATGGGAATAATGGGATGGAGAGGAAGGACAGAATGAAAACCAACATTGCTGAAGACGACTGGCTAACCTCCCCTGAGTTCTCCCCTGACTTGCGGCTGTGGTGACCAGATATATGTCTTTTTGTTTGAGGTGGGAGTCACCCTGTCACCGAGGCTGGAATGCAGTGGTACAATCACGGCTCAATGCAGACTCAACATCCTGGGATGAGGTGATCCTTCTGCCCCTGTCTCTCAAGTAGCTGGGACTACAGGTGCACACCACTATGCCCGGCTAACTTTTTGATTTTCTGTAAGCATGAGGATTCTCTATGTTGTCCAGGCTGGTCTTGAACTCCTAGGCTCAAGAAATCCTTCTGCTGAGCCGGGCTCAGTGGCTCAGCCTGCAATCCTGGGCCTTTGGGACGCTGAGGTGAGTGGATTGCCTGAGCCCGTGGGTTCGAGACCCACCTGGGCAACTTGGCGAGACCTCATCTCTACAATAAATAAAAAAATTAGCCAGGCGTGGAAGCGCGCGCCTGTAATTCCAGCTACTTGGAAGGCTGAAGCGGAAGGATCGCCGGATCCC
>NW_007254564.1:161390-173185 GCF_000164805.1 Carlito syrichta | reverse complement strand
AGCCCAGCAGGTCGAGGCTGCAGTGTCCGGGAGCGGCCACTGCACTCCAGTCTGGGTGGCAAAGTGAGACTCCAACTCAAAAAAAAAAAAAAAAGAAAGAAATCCTTCTGCTTCAGTCTCCCAAGGTGCTGGGAGCATTACCAGCGTGAGTCACCATGCCCAACCCAGATGTATGCTGATAAGGCCCTTCTGACCCTGCTCTGGTCAGAAGCAGCTCAAAAGTGCCTTCACCAGACCTCCCAACCTCCAGAAGTAAAAGACAGGTTCTGGCACTGTTTCCTCCAGGTCAGAGCCTCAGTCAGGGGCCTTGTCTGAAAACAAGGAGGCCTCTTTTCTCCACGTAGCAAGCTGCTCCTTTTCACAGAAGGGTTAATTTAAGAGCCCTCTGTCTCCAGGCGCATACTCATTCACAATCCTTGCTGCACTTTTTCTCCAGAATAAAAACCATTCCAAGTAGACAGTGTTGGTGTGTGTTAATTTTCTGCTCTGCTGTTCTGTGGAGACTCTTTAATAAACTCCTCAGCTAGGTTTTCATCAACGTTGCTTCAGAATCAGGGTGGTTTTTTCCCTTTCCTTTTTGCTTCCATCTCTACAGAATAGGATGATCAACTTCCTGAGGCACTAAAAGGTTAACAACAGAGGCCTCACTAGGAAAGGGTAAAGGCAGCTGTAAAAAGCTGGATTGGCCTGGGTGGTGGCTCAGGCCAGCAATCCCAGCACTTTGGGAGGCGGAGGTGAAAGGATTGTCAGAGAACAGGGGTTCAAGACCACCCTGGACAACTTGGAGAGACGTCGTCTCTACGATAAATTAAAAAATTAGCTGAATGTGGTGGCGCATGCGGTTCCAATTACTTGGAATGCTGAGGTGACCACTGCACTCCAGCCTGGGCAGAGACTGCGACTAAAAAAAAACAAAAACAAAAATTAAACAAAGAAATAAAAAGATAGCTGGGGGTGGTAGCTGCACCTGTAATTCTGGCTACTTGGAAGGCTGAGGCGGAAGAATCGCTGAAGCTCAGAGGGTCGATGCTGGGATGGCCACTGCACTCCAGCCTGGGTGATGGAGTGAGACTCCAACTCAAAAAGAAAAGAAAAGAAAAGAAACCACAATTTTTTCACTCCCTACTGTGCTCTGCTTTCCCAGGAGGCGAGTGCGGTTACTCTGACGTCGGCTGCACTCACTGAGGTGTGGCGAGCCTGCGGAACCACAGCATGACTGAGGCTGATGTAAATCCGAAGGCCTATCCCCTTGCAGATGCCCATCTCACCAAGAAGCTATTGGACCTTGTTCAGCAGTCATGCAACTACAAGCAGCTTTGGAAAGGAGCCAATGAGGCCACCAAAACCCTCAACAGGGGCATCTCTGAGTTCATTGTAATGGCTGCAGATGCTGAGCCACTGGAGATCATTCTGCACCTCCCACTGATGTTGAAGACAAGAATGTGTCCTACATGTTCGTGCGCTCCCAGCAGGCCCTGGGGCGGGCCTGTGGGGTCTCCAGGCCTGTCATCGCCTGTTCTGTCACCATCAAAGAAGGCTCACAGCTGAAGCAGCAGATCCAGTCCATTCAGCAGTCCATTGAAAGGCTCTTGGTCTAAACCTGTGGCCTCTGCCACACTTTCCCAGCTGACTCCCCCGCCCCAAGTTTGTGTATCGTATTGTCTGTGTTAGCATGTAGTATTTTCAACTACTTTCCATTATTATAAAATATTATTGTATTAAATCTGGTTTCTGAATTTTTGTATTGCTTTTGTTCTGTTTGTACAAGGTTGTTTTCCCTCTTCTCCCCTTCCACCCTCTCTCTCTCTGTCACCCTCCATCCTTTTAATCCCCTCTTTTGAAATATGAACAAATGCCCAGAACAGATGGAAGCAAAGCGGTGGCACCATTCAAAGTCAGGAAGAGCCAGGAGAAACCTGACAGAGCCAGGATATAGATCTGGTTCCAGCTTTCATCAACTAACTTCCTACTGTGTGCAGAGTATGATGGAAGTGAACACCATCCACTTTGTATCCTTGTGCTTGGCATATAGAATCATTCATACGTGTTAAATTGCTTTAGGGGATTATGTATCACTTGGGGAGAAAGCATGTATTCTGTGAGTTGTTAGGCTTATACCCAAGAGTCATTTACTAATGTAACCCTGCTGTTTGCTTTTGGTCACATGATATGTTCTCCCCCACTTCCCTAACCCCCAATCATATCCCTGCGGGTGGCAGGGCAGCAGCATACCAAAGAGATGTGCTGCAGGATTCCAGAGGCAGTCTGGGTGACTGAGACATGGGGCTGTTGGCCTCGATCTTGAGTAGCAAGGCAAAGAGCATGGACTGGTGCTGGAGTAAAGGATTCTGGGAAGATGGTGGAGACCTGGCTGGTAGCTACAGCCGAGATGATGGAATCCAAGGAAACAAGCTCTCTTTAAACAGGGATTTATTCAGTGGATAGTGGCATCAGCTCTGAGAGCCCTTATCCCTGTTTCCTGCCACGATGTGGGTCAGATGTATTCTTTGTCATATGAGAATGCTAATGTGTCCTTCATTCATGTGAGCATCTTAATAAATATATTCAAATTTCAATTTTAAAAAGAAGAGAAAAGAAAAAAAACCACAAAAGACACTGAATACCTAAAGGAATCCTAAGCTAAAAGCTGGAGACATCACACTGATGCAGATTTTTCAGGTCAGCCTGGGCTTAAGAGTGTCAGTCAGCTCAATGGGTCTGCCAGCCAAGTCCCAGAGAGGGTCGTCGAGGGGCTGGTAAGCCTAGCCCCGGAAGTGTCACTCTAACAGGCTGGCAACCCAAGCCCTGAGATTGTTACTGGTTTGGTGGGCTGGCAAGTCTAGCCCCCGGGGTGTCTCAGCTTCAGTCTCACCTTCGTCCAGCATCTCTCTTGGTTCAGCCAGCTCCGCCTGCTGGTAAGCCAGTCTCGGGGTGCACCGCTTTTCAACTCTGACGAACTTCTGCAGTGATTCAGGTCACAGCTTTTCAGGCTCAACGTTCTTGTCTCAAGCCCAGGAAGAATGAGGAACACGGCCAGTCTGAAAGTGAGTAAGCAGAACTTATTGAGAGGACAGAGAAGCTCACTCAGTGAGAAGGCCCCAAAGGGTTACCCATCTCTGGGGTGGAAACCCACGGTACTTATATAGTCCTAAGTCAAAGCTGATTGGCTAGCACTAACTGTGCTGCAGCTGTTCTGATTGGTCAGTATTAAGGACCAATTGGCAGGAGGTAGGGGCCTAATGGTGAGCTGACTGGTTGCTTTTCGATCCCAGCAGTGAGTACCTAAGCTCTAGCTTGAGAGAGTCGCAGGGAGCTCATTTTCCAACACTGAGTCTGAGAGGCCTGGGGGAAATTTGCTACATTATCACCAGAGGACCGTCTGTCTGCCTTGCTTTCTCTGGCTATCTCTTGTCTCAACACTGTCTGACTTCAAAGCACCGCCTGTAATCCAAGTACTTGGGAAGTGGAGGTGGAGGTGAGAGGACTGCCTGTGTCCAGGGGTTCAAGACCAGCCTGGGCAATTTTACGAGACTTCAACTCTACAATAAATTTAAAAAATTAGCCAGATGTGGTGGTGCATGCCTGTAGTTCCTGCTACTTGGGAGAATGAGGTGGAAGGATGGCCTGAGTCCAACAGGTTGAGGCTGCGTTGGCTGTGAGCATGCCACTGCACTCCAACTTGGGCAACGGAGTGAGATTCCAACTCAAAAAAAAGAAAGCCAGATTATTGGGCAGGCACCCTGGACCTGGGAGGCAGCGTTTCCTGGTTCTGGTGATGAGGGGTGGGCAGCTGGGAGAATCCAGAGCCTCCTGCCTCAAGGTTGCACTTCTCAGTCCTAACCTGCACAGGGCCCAGTGGTCAGGGCCACCCCCAGCAGCTGAGAATGTAGTCAAATCATAGTCACCACTGTTTCGTGTCCAAAAGATCCTAAGACCATAGCTTGAAGAACATTTGATTGGTCAAGAAAATGCACACCCCAAAAGGGGATGGAATCTATATAAGGAAAGAAACAGGGTGGCTCCATCACCATTCCCTGCCAAACAAGATCTTCTAGGAAGATGCAGGGATGCCAGCTTGTTGTTGTAGGAGGAGGGGACAGGAGACCAGGCTGCAGCGGTTCATGCCTGTAATCCCAGTGCTCTAAGGACCACTTGAGCCCAGGAGTTCAAGACCAGCCTGGGCAACATAGCAAAAACTCATCTCTACAAAAAATTTTAAGAAATGGTTGGGTGTGGTGGCCCATGATTGTAGTCGCAGCTACTTGGGAGGCCGAGACTGAAGGATTGAGGCTGTGGTGAGTCGTGATCATGCCACTGCACTCCAGTCTTGGTGATAGAGAACCCCCCCGAAAAATAATAATAATAATAGGGGGGAGCAAAGAAAAGGAGAAATGTCCCTCTAAAGTTACAGTCAGCCCTCTGGATCATAGTTTCCACATCCACGGGTTCAACCAACTGTGGATGGAAAATATTTGAGGGAAGAAATGGATGGTTTCATCCATCCTGTCCATGTGCAGACTTTTTTTCTTGTCATTATTTCCTAAGTGATACAGAATAACAACTATTTATTCATAGCACTTACATTGGATTCTATACCATAAGTAGTCTAGAGAGCATTGAAAGTGTGAGAAACAAACTCACCTGTCCAAAATGAAAGGATGGACACAGAGATATGGAGTGCAGCAAAAGCCAAACTTTAATGATGGCTTGCAAGATCAGGTGTCTGGTGGGTAGGCACAGGGAAGCAGGAAGAACCAGCACTTTTATCCCTAAAACACAGTTCCCTCTCCTGGTTCCTCATTGGAGGAGTACTGCAGAACTGTAACAGGCTTTCCCCTACGATGCCCACGGGATACATTTTGATTGACTTACAGAATCATTTCATTTGCATGTCCTATTTGCCACGACTGGATTCTGCCAAAAGTTTAAACATAAAGCCTGCCAAAGTAAAAAGCCCTTGAAAAGGAAGCACAAAGAAGCATGAAATGAATCAACAAAAAGAAGCACAAAGTATTAGATGCCATCTTGAGAATCCAAGATAAGCTAGCCTTCAATTTGAAAATAAATCACCATTCTTATTTCTCACAGAAAGTACATAGGAGGATGTGCATGGGTTACATGTGAATATTACACCATTTTACTTCAGGGACTTGAGCATGCATGGGCTTTGGTATCTACAGGGGTCCTGAAACCAATCCCCTGCATATAGGGAGGAATGACTGTAGACACCACGTGGTGTTTGTCCCTTCATATCTGTCCGTGGACACATGGTTGAGTCTGCTTTAGGGCTGTTGTGAATCATGTGGCTACGAATATGGGTGTGCACACATCTGTTCCAGTCCCTGCTTCCAGTTCTTTTAGGTATACACCCAGAAGTGGAATTGCTTGATCATATGATTGCTATTTTTAATTTTTTTGGGGGGGGGAGTTGGAGTCTCACTCTGTCACCCAGGTTGGAGTGCAGTGGCATACTCACGGCCACCACATTGACCTGCAGGGCTCAGGGGATCCTTCTGCCTCAGTCTTCCAAGTAGCTGAAGCCACAGGTGCGTGACACCACACCTGGCTAATTTTTTGTTTTATTGTAGAGATGAGGTCTGGCCAAGTTGCCCAGACTGGTCTCAAGCCCCTGGACTCAGACAATCCTCTCGCCTTCACCTCCTAAAGTGCTGGGATTATAGATGTAAGCCACCTTGCCTGGCTCTATTTTTAATTTTCTCAGGAAGCTCCAGGCTGTTTTCAACAGCAATTACACCGTTTTCCATTCCCAACTGGCACTGCTCAGGGGCTCCAGTTTCTCCACACCGATTAATTGTTTTCCATGATCTCTCACAAACCAGACAGTGTGGCATTATGGCATGCCTAAAATACTTCGAAACAAATGCTACCACAGCAATCAATGGTCAACTCACCAAAAGAAAAGATAAAGTGATCACTTGACCTCTAGCGCCCCCTGCACGAAGTGGGCAAGCATGACAAGCTCTGGCCCTGACACGTAGAGGTAGGGATAGGGATAGGGTGAGAGTAAGGGTGAGGGGTTAGGGTGGCCAAGCCCTGGTTGACTGGGTAGTGCCTCCACCCGTCTCTCAGAGGCTCTGGGAAAGGTCCAGAGAGGGTCATGGCTCCCTGGGAGGCTTCACACATGAGAACGGAGGACACACAAGGAGGATCCGTAGAGTTGGGGGCGGTGGGTGAAGGCAGAGACACGTAGGGGCTGAAATTGGAGTCTCACTCTGCCACCCAGGCTGGGGTGCAGTGGCACAGTGCTCATGGCCACTGTAGCTTTGTCCTGCTGGGCTCAGGTGATCCTTCTGCTCCAGCCTTCCAAGTAGCTGGGACCACAGGCACGCTCACCACACTTGACTAATTGTTTGATTTATTAGAGATGAGGTCTCGCCAAGCTGTCCAGGCTGGTCTCAAACCCTCGGGCTTGGGCAAATCTCTTTCTCACCTTTGCCTCCTAAAATGCTGGGATTATAGGGAGGAGCCACCACGCCTGGCTGGGACTGGGCATTTTCTTTTCTTTTTCTTTTTCTTTTTTTGAGTTGGAGTCTCACTGTCACCCAGACTGGAGTGCAGTGGCCGCTCCCGGCCACCGCAGCCTCGATCTGCTGGGCTCTGGCGATCCTTCCGCCTCAGCCTTCCGAGTAGCAGAATCACAGGTGCGCGCTACCACGCTCGGCTAATTTTTTTATTTATTGTAGAGATGAGGTCTTGCCAAGTTGCCCAGGCGGGTCTCGAACCTGCAGGCTCAGGCAATTGACTCACCTCAGCCTCCCAAAGCGCGGGATTACAGGCTGAGGCACCGAGCCCGGCTGGGACCCGGCATTTTCAAAGGAGTTAGGATGCAAGATATTGATCAGGGATCAATATCTGTGAAAGGAGAATGGTCTGGAGACAACAGGATTAGTTAGATGGAGAGGGGAACTACATTATGATCGAGATCCAACAACTGGTGATCAAGAACCAAACTTAAGAGCAAATTGTGCCCATCAGACTCAAACTAGTTGCCAAAGTTTGTTCCAAAGTAATTTTTTTTTTTGAGTTGGAGTCTCACTCTGTCGCCCAGGCTGGGGTGCAGTGGCACTTTCACAACCACCACATCGACCTGCAGGGTTCAGGGAATCCTTCTGCCTCAGTCTTCCAAGTCGCTGGAACTACAGATGTGTTCCACCACACTGGCTAATTTTTTGTTTTATTGTAGAGACATGGTCTCGCTAAATTACCCAGGCTGGTCTCGAACCCCTGGACTCTGGCAATCCTTTTGCCTTAGCCTCTCAAAGTGCTGGGATTACAGGCTTGAGCTACCATGTCTGGCCCAATTTTTTTTTTTAAGTGAGAAAGCAGGATTTATTGAGAGGACAGAAAATCTCCCACAGTGGGAGGGGACCTGAAGGGGTTGCCCTCTAATCTTAACTCTTGAAACATCTTTCAGAGACTTCTTTTCTCCCTTTATCTACCAGACACTCCCTTGCACTATGCATGCTTATCTGACCATAAATTTACTTAGAAATCCCAGGGACTAGCCACACTCGGTGGCTCAGCCTGTACTCCCGCTCCTTGGGAGGCCGAGGTGAGTGGATTGCTTGAGCCCGCGAGTTTGAGACCCACCCGGGCAACTTGGCGAGACCTCATCTCAACAACAAATCAAAAAATTAGCTGGGCATGGTAGTGTGCGCCTCTAGTTCCAGCTACTTGGAAGGCTGAGGCGGAAGGATCGCCGGAGCCTGGCAGGTCGAGGCTGCGGTGGCCGGGAGGGGCCGCTGCACTCCAGTCTGGGTGACAGAGTGAGACTCCAACTCAAAAAAAAAAAAAATTGTAGAGACAAGGTCTCATCATGTTACTCAGGCTGGTCTGGAACCCCTGAGCTCAGGCAATCCTCTTGCCTTCATCTCCCAAAATGCTGGGATTACAGGCGTGAGCCACCGGGTCTGGCAGTGATGGAATTTCAGACGTGAACCCTCATGCCTGGCCCCAAGTTTCCCTTTTTATACCCTTGCACTCAGACAAAAAGTCTGAAATGGTTTCTTTGAGCCATGAGCCTGTCCATTTCCCCATCTGCTGGCTTTTGGAATAAAATCACCTTCCTTTCACTACCTCTTATGTTTTTTTATTTAGTTACAGAACAGATATTCGCTACACCTGTGTTCACAGCAACATTTTTTTTTTTTTTCATGACAGCCAAAAAATTGAAACCCCAAATATTCATCGACAAAAAAATGTGGTACAATAGAATACTAGTGCTGGGATTACAGGTATGAGCCACCACGCCCGGCTTATTATTTTTAAAGTGTGTGTGAGCTGAAAGTATTACTAACCAGATATCTCTAAACAGGGAGACAGGGTAGTTCCTGCAGAGGGTAAAAGCCAGCTGACCTGGTTTAACATTCTAACAAGTTAAGACCCTAACTTCCTGGGAAATGGAGGTATTTAATTGCTCTAAATGGGGTAGAGGCCAGGAGAGGTGAGCCACCATGCCTGTAATGCCAGCACTTTGGGAGGCAGAGGTGAGAGGATTGCTTGAGCCCAGGGGTTCGAAACCAGCCTGGGCAACTTGGCAAGACCTCATCTCTACAATAAATAAATGAATAAATGAATACATAAATAAATAAATAAGCTGGTGTGGTGTGCATGCTTGTAGTTCCAGCTACTTGGCAGGCTGAGGTGGAAGGATAGCCTGAGCTCAGCAGGTCAGGGCTGTGGTGGCTCTGAGCATGCCACTGCACTCCAGCCTGGGCGACAGAGTGAGACTCCAACTCAAAAAGAAAAAGGGGGAGGTAGAACTTCAAGAGTGTACTAAAAATGCAATTTAACTTATGAAATGTAACTTGCTGTAAGTACCATCTTCTGGATATTCTCACCGCCCACATCTGTAAGTTGTAACCCCACAAAAACACCTTATCCCTATCAATTTAATCATGCTTCTGCAGTTAATAGACTGCTGTGATTGTAGGAAATCAAGTACTTGCTTTGAACTTTATTTTCCTTGTATGTAAAAGGTAGAATTGGTCTTAGAGACCTCTAAAATACATCTTTAAAGTTGCTGGTTCTAGCCGGGCTCGGTGGCTCAGCCTGTAATACTGCGCCTTTGGGAGGCTGAGGTTAGTGGATTGCCTGAGCCCGTGGGTTCGAGACCCGCCTGGGCAGGCGAGACTTCATCTCTACAGTAAATCAAAAGATTAGCCGAACGTGGTAGCGCGCGCCTGTAATTCCGGCTACTAGGAAGGCTGAGACGGAAGGATTGCCAGAGCCCAGCAGGTGAGGTTGCGGTGGCCGGGAGTGGCCACTGCACTCCAGTCTGGTGACAGAGTGAGACTCCAACTCAAAAATAAATAAATAAATAAAATAAAAAATAAATAAAGTTAGTGGTTCTGGTATGATTTAAAAAAATTTTTTTGTTGTTTTTTTATTTATAGAGACGAGATTTTGCTGTGTTACCCAGGCTGGCCTTGAATTCTTGGCTGGCCTTGAATTCTTGGGCTTAAGCAATTCTCCTGCCTTGGCCTCCTAAAGTATTGGAATTACAGGCGTGAGTCACTGCACCTGGCTTGGTATGATTTTTTATTTTTATTTTTTTGTAGAGACGGAGTCTTCCTATGTTGTCCAGGCTGATCTCAAACTCATGGGCTCAAGTAATTCTCACAGCTGTCCCTGCCACCTGGCCTGCCTACGTATGACAAGCCTCTGTCCCACATTGTCTTTCTGGTTTTTTCTTTTTTGACTCAGAGTCTCACTGTGTTACCCAGGCTGGAGTGCAGTGATACGCTCACGGCCACGACAGCCTCGACCTGCTGGGCTCAGGCGATCCTTTCACCACAGCTTGGAGACCAGGTCTCGTCAAGTTCCCCAGACTGGTCTTGAACCCCTGGGCTCAGGCAATCCTCTTGCCTCCGCCTCCCAAAGTGCTGGGGTTATAGGCGTGAGCCACTGCACCAGTCAAATTCCTCCTTTTTTCTTTTTTAACTGGAGGGCAGTGGCACGCTCCCGGCCACCACAGCCTCGACCTGCTGGGCTCAGGTGATCCTTCTGCCGCAGCCCTTCTTTTTTTATTTTTATTTTTATTTTTTTTGAGTTGGAGTCTCACTCTGTCACCCAGACAGGAATGCAGTGGCCGCTCCCGGCCACCGCAGCCTCGACCTGCTGGGCTCCGGCGATCCTTCTGCTTCAAACTTCCAAGTAGCTGGAACTACAGGCGTGCGCTACCACGCCCGGCTAATTTTTGATTTATTATAGAGATGAGGTCTCGCCAAGTTGCCCAGGCAGGTCTTGAACCCGCGGGCTCAGGCAATCCACTCACCTCAGCCTCCCAAAGACGCGGGATTACAGGCTGCGCCACCAAACCTCTGCTTGCCTCAGCCTTTCAAGTAGCTGGAACTACAGGCACGTGCCACCATGTCCAGCTAATTTTTTGATTTATTGTACAGATGAGGTCTCACCAATTTGCCCAGGCTGGTCTCGAACCCCAGGACTCACTCAATCCTCTCACCTCGGCTTCCCAAAGTGCTGGGATTACAGGCATGAGCCATGACACCCAGCTGGGTATACTATATTTTGTTTAGGCATTCCACAATTGATGGGTATGTGAGTTTCTCTTTTCGACCATTATGACTAATGCTGCTATGAACATTGTACAGGTTTACAATAAGTAGTTCTTCATTTAGCGGGTCTCAATATACTTTTTTACCCATCAGGGTCAGTGGACTGCAGGGGATAAATGAGTCTCCATGCCTGCCCTTCAAAATAAGAGAAGGCTACCGGGCACAGTGGCTCACGCCTGTAATCCCAACACTTTGAGAGAAGAAGGTGAGAAGATTACCTGAGTCTGGGGTTCGAAATCAGCCTTGTCTCTACAATAAAGCAAAAAATTAGCCAAACATGATGGCGCACACCTGTAGTTCCAGCTACTTGGAAGGCTGAGGTTGAAGGATCACCTGAGCCCATCAGGTCAAGGCTGTGGTGGCTGTGAACGTGCCATTGCACTCCATTTTGGGCAACAGAATAAGACTCCGACTCAGCAAAAATAGATTAAGAGAAGGCTAGCCCGCAAGGACACATAGACTAAAATATCAATAATATTTGTTGAATGACTGAGAAAAATAGTGCAAAAAAATCAGATGATGGCAAGTAGTCAGTCTGTTTCCCTCAGGTGCTGATGGCAGATCCAAATTAGATACCGGATGTTTAAGTCATTAAACATTGATTTGCTATGAGCACGATGGATTAAAACAGAAGGAACAAAGGACTCAGGAAAGTGTTTAGGAAACCTCTCTGTTGTCTATATAATTTATGGAAGACCCAGAGCCTCAGGCCCCCTCCAGAAGTTTGAGTATCAGTATGGTGTATACTCTGCAGAAAGACAGCACCCGGCCATCTGCAGTGGCACTGGGGAGGTTACCCTTACATAGAGGCCACAGGGGCTACATTCTCAGTAGGCTTGCCCTGTTTGCCAGAGCCAGCATTTCCCAAATCTGTGCTTAAAAAGCGTAAGCTCAAGACCAAGAATCAAATTTTCTATTTCAATTAAAATATGGCTTCCTTGTAGCTTGATTTAGTTCCTATTCTATGTGCCCTTGCTACTTCGCATAGGATAATCTAACCTTGGTCTGAAGTGGCATCTTGCCATTTCCACTTTCAAATTTTCACCCAAAATGATACTTTGTATATCATATACACACCACATCAACCCATCAATACACATGTATATATTCTTAAAAGAATATCTGAGCCAGGCTCGGTGGCTCAGCCTGTAATCCCGCACCTTTGGGAGGCTGAGGTGAGTGGATTGCCTGAGCCCG
>NW_007254564.1:147248-161283 GCF_000164805.1 Carlito syrichta | reverse complement strand
AGCCGGGCGTGGTAGCACGCATCTGTAGTCCAGCTACTCGGAAGCTGAGGCGGAAGGATCGCCAGAGCCCAGCAGGTCGAGGCTGCAGTGGCCCGGGAGCGGCCACTGCACTCCAGTCTGGGTGACAGAGTGAGACTCCAACTCAAAAAAAAAAAAAAAAACATTTAGCCGGGCTTGGTGGCTCAGCCTGTAATCCCGCGCCTTTGGGAGGCTGAAGTGAGTGGATTGCCTGAGCCCAAGGGTTCGAGACCCGCCTGGGCAACTTGGCGAGACCTCATCTCTACAATAAATAAAAAAAGCCGGGCATGGTAGCGCGCACCTGTAATTCCGGCTACTCGGAAGGCTGAGGCGGAAGGATCGCCGGAGCCCAGCAGGTCGAGGCTGCGGTGGCCGGGAGCGGCCACTGCACTCTGGTCTGGGTGACAGAGTGAGACTCCAACTCAAAAAAAAAAAAATAAAAACAAAGAATATCTTAACATATACTATATTCTACAAAATACAATATTGGATATTATACAATGTTAATATGTCGTGTGTATTGCATGTTTATATGAAAATATATATTATCTGGGTGTGGAGGCACACGCTGGTAATCCCAGCTACTCAGGAGGCTGAGGTGAAAGGATTGCCTGAGCCTAGGAAGTCGAGGCTGTGGTGAGCCATGATGGTGCCATTGCCCTCCAGCCTGGGTGACAGAGTTCTGAAACTCTGTCCCAAAAAACTAAATAAATATTATATATTTGCTTATATATTTATATATTTACAAATATATACTTGTATTAATATATTCTCTATTACCCTATTTCCTATAGTATAATATTGTTAGAATCTAACATATTCTAATATATATCCTTGGTTTTTCTTCCTGCCCCAAATATCAGAGTTCTGCTAACCTGTGCCTGGACCCCAGTTCCAGCCCTAAGGATTCAAGTTTCCACCTTTGAGTTCCACCTTTGAGTTTTCACCTTCTCAAACCCTTTCCAAAGCCTGGTGTGTGGTGGTCACTAATTCCTGCCCTTTTGCACTTATCCCAGCTGCCCAGTGCCAGGACAGGCCACATTCTAGTCAGCCTGTACTTATGCTGATCCCTCTGCCTTTTCCCCTGTCAAACAAACTCCTATCATCCTTCAAGGACCAGTTCAGAAGACTCCTTTATCCTGGAAGTCTTCTCTGATCACACCCCTACAGGCAGCCATTTTTCCATGAATGAGTCCCTGTGGTAATTAATGGCTTCCAAATCTGGGCTCAGGCAGTTGGAGAGTCACTTCCAACAAGGCTTAGGACATGCCTTCCAGTGACCAGGCCCAGGACTGGAAGGTTCAGAGTGAGTGTTCTGGAAACATTTCCTTCCCATCCTCTCTAAGCCTGTGTCACCATTAAACAGGAGAGTTGTGGTCCAAAGTATGGACAATAAATTGTGCAAGACTTAAAATCCTCCCATGAAGGATTCAGGATGTTTGGGGAACAAACTGGCCTCAGTGCCAGGCAATGCTTTAAAAGGTATAAGAGAAGGCTGAGTAGCTGGGCGTGGTGTGCATGCCTGTAGTTCCAGCTACTTGGAAGGCTGAGGCAGAAGGATCACCTAACTCAGCAGGCTGAGGCTGTGGTAACTGTGAGCATGCCACTATACTCCAGCCTGGGCGACAGAGTGAGACTTTAATTCAAAAAAAAAGAAGGCTGAGACAGGAGGATTGCTTGAGCCTAGGAGTCAACATAACAAGACCTCATCTCTACAAAAATTTTTTTAAAAATTAGCCAAGCAAGGTAGCAAGCACTTGCAGTCGCAGCTACTCAGGAGGCTGCAGCAGGAGGATCACCTGAGCCCAAGAGTTTGGGGCTGCAGTGAGCTATGATCGCACCACTGCACTCCAGCCTCTGTATTCTAAAAAGAACTAAGATGGGCTGGGCGTGGCAGCTCGTGCCTGTAATCCCAGCCCTTTGGGATGCCAAGGCAAGAGGATAGCTTGAGCTCAGGAATTGGTGACCAGCATGGGCAACATAGCTAGCCAGGCATTGTGGTGCACACCTGTAAATCTCAGCTACTCAAGAGGCTTAGATGGGAGGATCACTTGAGTCCAGAAGTTTGAGGCTGCAATGAGCCAGGATTGTACCACTGCACTCCAGCCTGGGCAACAGAGTGAAAATCTGTCTCAAAGAAAAAAAAAAGAAGCAAGATATAATTACTTTAATTAATCACACAAAGAAGCCCGCCTTAGCGCTACAAGGAGAGAATGATCATTTACTTCAAGAGTACATTGTTCATCTTCCCATCCAATAGGAGAAAATCAATAATTACAGCGTGAAACTAATCTTTCTATGAGTTCATTTTAAAAATTCAAATATTATAATTAGAACATTGCCCAGGGATTCAATTTAGATTTAATGATACTTGCCAGCAGGCTCTGATGTTTTAACTGAGATGATAATTATGCCCTAGATGGCTTGCTGTGGTGATTAACTGCTACACTGTCACAGTTGATGCATTACAATAGAAAAAACTTCCTTTGCAACTCACACCTTCATCACCTGGGGTCACAGGAACTGTTTGTCTCCCTACTCTAGTGATACCACTTGTCATGTTCTTTTTTTTTATTTGAGGCAAGGTGTCACTCTGATGCCCAGGCTGGAATGCAGTGTGGTACGAGCACAACTCACCACAGCCTGGATTTTCTGGGTTCAGGTGATCCTCCCACCTCAGCCCCACAAGTAGCTGGGACTACAGGTGTGCGCTACCACGCCTGACTGATTTTCTACTTTATTGTGGAGATGAAGTCTTATCAAATTGCTCAGGCTGGTCATTAACCTGTATGCTCAGGTAGCCCTCTTACCTCAGCCTCTCAAAATGCTGAGATTACAGGCGAGAACCACTGCAGCCAGCCTCATGTCAAAATTTAATTGCCAGGCCAGGCACAGTGACTCACACCTGTAATCCCAGCACTTTGGAAGGCAGAGGCAAGAGGATTGACTGAGCACAGGGATTCGAGACCAGCTTGGGCAACTTGGTGAGACCTCATCTCTACAATAAATAAAAAAATCAGCTGGGCATGGTGACACATGCCTGTGGTTCCAGCTACTTGGAAGGCTGAAGCCGAAGGATCACCTGAGCCCAGCAGGCAGAGGCTGTGGTGGCCATGAGCATGCCACTGTACTCAAGCCTGGGCAACAGAGTGAGACTCCAACTCAAAAAAATCCCAACAAAACCCAAAAACTCAAACAAACAAAAAACATGCAAAAAAAAAAAGAAAGAAAGAGCTGGGCACAGTGACTCATACCTGTAATCCCAGCACTTTGGGAGGCAAAGGAAGAGGATTGCAAGAGTCCAAGGGTTCAAGACTAACCTGGGCAACTTGGCAAGTTCTCATCTCTACAATAAATCAAAAAATTAGCCGGGCACGGTGGCATGTGTCTGTGGTTACAGCTACTTGAAAGGCTGAGGTGGGAGGATTGCCTGAGCCTAAAAAACAAAAACAAACAGAAAAGATAGGACCTTTAAGAGGTGATTGGGCTATGAGGGTCCTGCCCTAATGAATGAAATTTTTTTTTTTTTTTGAGTTGGAGTCTCACTCTGTCACCCAGACTGGAGTGAAGTGGGGCCACCGCAGCCTCGACCCGCTGGGCTCTGGCGATCCTTCCACCTCAGCCTTCCAAGTAGCTGGAACTACAGTCGCACGCTACTACGCCAGGCTCATTTTGATTTATTGTAGAGATGAGGTCTCGCCAAGTTGCCCAGGCGGGTCTCGAACTCTGGGGCTCAGACAATCCACTCACCTCAACCTCCCAAAGGTACGGGATTACAGGCTGAGCCACCGAGCCCGGCTAATGAATGAATAAATGCTGTTATCATGGGAGAGAATTTGTTAATACAGGAGTGGGTTCCTTATAAAAGAATGAGTTCTGTCCCCTTTTACCTTTCTCTCTCTTTTTTTTTTTTAGTTGGAGTCTCACACTGTTGTACAGGATGGAGTACAGTGGCACGTTCATGGCCACCCCAACGTCGACCCGCTGGGCTCTGGTGATCCTTCCTCCTCAGCCTTCCAAGGAGCCAGAACTACATGCGCATGCTACCACACCTGGCTAATTTTTTTTTTTTTTTAATTTATTGTAAAGACGTGGTCTCGCCAAGTTGCCCAGGCTGGTCTTGAACCCACAGGCTCAGGCAATCCACTCCCCTCAGCCTCCCAAAGTGCAGGGATTATAGGTTGAGCCACCTAGCCCGGCCATCTCTCTCTTTTTTTTGGGGGGGGGGTCAGAGTCTCACTCTGTGGCCCAGGCTGGAGTGCAGTGGCATGTTCACGGCCACCACCCTCTCTACCTGCTGGACTCAGGTGATCCTTCCTCCTCAGCCTTCAAAGTAGCTGGAACCACAGGCATGAGCCACCACACCTTGCTAGTTTTTTGATTTATTGTAGAGATGAGGTCTCACCAAGTTGCCCAGCCTGGTCTCAAACCCCTGGGCTCAGGCAATCCTCTCACCTCGGCCTCCCAAAGTGCTGGGATTATAAACGTGAGCCACCACACCTGGCCTACAGTTTCTATTCAGTGGCATGATCAAACTGCAGTACAGTCTCCTATTTCTGGGGTCAAATTATCCTGCCTTTGCCTTCCAACTAGCTAGAACCACAGTCACACATTACTGCACTTGGATAACTGACAATATTTTCAATTTACAGAGGGTTTACCAGGATGTAACCCCATTGTAAGCTGGGGAGTATCTGTAATAGGGGAACTGGTGCAGGGTATGGGGAAACTCTCTGGACTATCATCACAATCATTCTGTAAGTCTAAAACTATTATAAAATTTAAAACGGGCCCACTCAAAGTTGGGCAGCATTTAGCAACTTCCTCATAAGGAGATTTACGAATGGGTGTCACAACACGAAGGCCTTTAGAATAAGTGATTTGGCCAGGCATAGTGGCTCACACCTGTAATCCCAGCACTTTGGGAAGCTGAGGCGGGTGGATTGCTTGAATCCAGGGGTTTGAGATCAGCCTGGGCAACCTGGCGAGGCCTCACCGCTACAGAAAAATTTAAAAATTAGCTGCGCATGGTGGCATGCACCTGTAGTCCCAGCTACTCGGAAGACAGAAAGAAGGATCACCTGAGCCCAGGAGGTTGAAGATGCTGTGAGCTGTGATCATCATGATTGTGCCACTGTGCTCCAATCTGGGCAACAGAGTGAGACCCCAACAACAACAAAAAGTGGTTTGTTCATAGTTTTAACAGGAGGCAAAGACTCAAGAACACACTCTCAAGGAGAAGCAGGTTTCCCTCATAAAGCCAGCTGATCACCATGCTGGTGATATTGACACTCAATCTTTCTTTTTTTCTTTTTCCGTTTTTCCCTGAGTTAGGATCTCACTCTGTTGCCCAGAATGGAATGCAGTGGCATAGTCATGGCTCACCACAGCCTCAGTCTCCTGGCTTAGGTGATCCTTCTTCCTCAACCTCCTGAGAAGCTGGGCCTACAGGAGTGAACCACCACACTCAGCTATTTTAAAAATTTTTTTTGTAGAGACGAGGTCTCGCTATGTTACCCAGGCTGGTCTCAAACTCGTGACTCAAGTAATCCTTCAGTCTGGGCCTCCAAAAGTACTGGAATTACAGGCTTGAGCCACCGTGCCTGGCAAAGTCTTTTGCCTTTAAGCTGTATATATATATATATATATATTTTTTTTTTAGTTGGAGTCTCACTGTGTCGCCCAGACTGGAGTGCAGTGGCACACTCACAAACACTCCAGTGTCGACCTGCTGGGCTTCAGCAATCCTTCTGCTTCAGTCTTCCAAGTAACCGGAACTACAGGTATGAGATACCACGCTCATGCCTGTAGTTCCGGTTGAGCCTCTCCAAGTTGCCTGGGCGGGTCTCAAACCCGCGGGCTCAGGCAATGCACTTGCCTCGACCTTCCAAAGTGCTGCGATTACAGGCTGAGGCACTGAGCCTGGCCTTTTTTTTTTTTTTTTTTTTTTTTTGAGTAGGAGTCTCAATCTGTCACCCAGGCTGAAGTGCAGAGGCATGCTCATGGTCACTGCAGCCTCAACCTCCTGGGCTCAGGCAATCCTTCTGCCTCAGCCTTTCCAAGTAGCTGGAATCACGGGCACATGCCACCACGCCTGGCTAATTTTTTGATTTATTGTAGAGATGAGGTCTTGCCAAGTTGCCCAGGCTGGTCTCAAACCCCTGGATTTAGGTAATCCTCTCACCTCAGCCTCTCAAGTGCTGGGATTATAGGCATGAGCCACCATGCCTGGTTTCCAATGGCTTTTTTATTTACCCAAAGATAAGGGAAGTATTGATGACATTCAGGACAATACAATGACAGCTCTGATGGCAATTCCAGAAAGTTCCAAAATTGCTTTGATGGGTGGACTAGGCGCTGGTGTGGGTGCATAACTTCCCAAGGGGAGTACTCCAAAGGTGACCACAGTGATATTCAGCAATGAGGTATGTAACACTTTTTCTAGGGCGAGTTCGCGAACTTAATTGTCATATCCTGTATGTTGCCATGGGGTTGTCTAGTTGGGGTGGCCCTGTCCACAGGCAGGTTAGCCCAGTGAAGACCTGCATGCAGAAAACCGGTTCTTTACTGCCTCCACTCCAACACACACAGCGGCTTCAGTTACAAAATAAACAGATATCCAGGCAACCCAAGAACCACTCTGGCTGAGCTTGGGGAAGTTGTTTTATGAGTTGTTTTCAGGGTCTCGGAGCTTTAGAGAGTTTGCTGTATAACCACTATGCTTCTTGGGGTTTTGTTTTTCACCTGCATTAAAGGGTGTCTCTCTTTAGCATCTCAAGGCCTGGCCCTTAGGGCTGCAAACACTCTCTCTTGAGCCTCTCCACACAGCAGGTAGAACAAAGGCAAGGAGATACCAGGCAGTTCTCCCAGCTCAAGTACAGAGGCTGACCCCCGCCACTGGCAAGTCCCACGCTTCTCATGGAGAATGGATTCTAGTTAGAGATGAGAGGGGTGCCCTCCCAGCATCTAGACCAAGGGCTTCCAAACTAGTCCTTTGAAGGGTTTCAGAACATCCATGGTTATATATATATATATATTTTTTTTTTTTTTTTTTTTTTTTTTTGAGTTGTAGTCTCACTCTGTTGTCCAGGCTGGAGTGCAGTGGCATGCTCCTGGTCACTGCAGCCTTGACCTGCTGGGCTCAGGCAATCCTTTCTGCCTCAGCCTTCCAAGTAGCTGAAACTACAGGCATGTGCCACCAAGCCCAGCTAATTTTTTTGATTTATTGTAGAGATGAGGTCTCACCAAGTTGCCCAGGCTCAGGCAATCCTCTCACCTCAGCCTCCCAAAGTGCTATAATTATAGGTGTGAGCCACCATGCCCAGACTGATTGATTTATTGTAGAGACAAGGCCTCGTCCTATTGCTTGAACTGGCTGATCTCGAACTCCTGAGCTCAGGTAATCCTCTCACCTCTGCCTCCCAAAGTGCTGGGATTACAGACGTGAATATTTTATGATAATGCACTCAGCTCATTATATTTCATAAAAAGTCTTTAGTCCCCTATGTGTATGTGTCACTGGGAAGAATATCCATAGCTGTCATCAGATTCCCAAAGGCATCTCTGAGATGCTCACAAAACTTCACTCTAGCTCACAAAAGCAGGAGGGATTGATCCCTCCCCAAAGCCCGGCGCAGGTCTGGGCCACCGAGGGTGCTCATGCCGCTGCCCAGAATCAAGAGAATCTTCCAACTCAGGAGACAGCTGCAGCCATGAATCCATCTCTCAGCTGCAGTCCCTGCCAGCAGAATGTAAGCCTCATTCTGCCTCAACAACATAGCGAGACCTATCTCTACAAAAAATTAAAAAATAAGCCAAGCATGGTGGTGGCATGTGCCTGTAGCTACTTGGGAGGCTGAGGCAGAAGATCACCTGAGCCCAGGATTTCGAGGCTGTGGTAAGCCATGATGGTGCCACTGCATTCCAGCCCAGGCAACAGAGTGAGACTCTGACTAAAAAAAAAAACAGAAAAAAAAAAGAATGCATTTTAACCAACCATGTAATTATCACAATGCTTATTCTTGATATTTCATGTAAAAGGAATTGTACAATATGTAACCATTTGTATTTAGCTTCTTTCACTGAACTGAACTTAATGTTACTAAGGTTTATCGGAGTTGTGGCAGGTATCAGTACTTTATTTCTTTTTATGGCTGAATATTATGCCATTGTATGAATAGAATGCAATTTCTTTATCCATTCACCCAATGATGGGCATTTGAGTTGTTTCCACTTTTTGGCTATTATGAACAATGCTGCCATAAACATCCATGTACAAGTTTCTGTGTGAACATGTTTTATTTGTCTTGGGTAGATACATTGAAGTAGAATTGATGGGTCATGTGGTGATTCTATGTTTAACTTTTTGATGAGCTGCCAAACTGCTTTTTTTCCCTTCTTTTGAGTTGGGGTCTCACTCTGTTGCCCAGGCTGGAGTACAGTGGCAGGATCACAGCTCACCACAGCCTCGACCTCAGGTGATCCTTCTGCGTCAGTCTCCCAAGTAACTGGGACTACAGGTACATACTACCACACCTGGCTAATTTTTAAATTTTTTCGTACAGAGATGAGGTCTCACTATGTTATCCAGGCCGGTCTCAATCTCCCTAGGCACAAGCAATCCTCCTGCCTCAGCCTCTCAAATTGTTGGGAATACAGGTGTGAGCCACTACGCCTAGCCTCAGAATATTTTCTACAGTGGTTGCACCATCTTACATTATCAGCAGCCATGAGCAAGGATTCCTATTTCTCCACATGCTCATCAGCATTTGATGTTTTCTCTTTCTTCTTTTCTTCTTCTTCTTTTTAAAAAATATAGCCATCCCAGTGAATGTGAAGTGACATCTCTTTGCCGCTTTGATTTGCATTTCCTTAATGATCAATGAAGTCAAACATCTTTTAATGTGCTTGTTAGGCACTTGTATATCTTCTTCAGAGAAATGTTTATTCAGGTTATTTGCAAGTTTTTATTTATTTTATTTTATTTTTTTGAGTCAGAATCTCACTCTGTCCCCTAGGCTGGAATGCACTGGCCCGATCGTGGCTCACTGCAGCCTCAACCTTCTGGGCTCAGGTGATCCCTTTGCCTCAGCCTCCTGAGTAGCTGGGACTACAGGCTTGTGCCACCACACTGGGTTAAGTTTTTAACTTTTTGTAGAGATGGGGTCTTGATATGCCGCCTAGGCTGGTCTTGAACTCCCAGGCTGAAGCAATCCTCCCACATCGGTCTCCCAAATGCCAAGGTTATAGGCATGAGCTACTGCACGGGCCTACCGGTTTTTAAATTGGATTGCTTGTTTCTCTGTTATTGAGTTGGTTTTTTTGTTTGTTTGTTTGTTTGTTTCAGTTGGAGTCTCACTGTCGCCCAGACTGGAGTGCAGTGACCGCTCCTGGCCACCACAGCCTTGACCTGCTGGGCTCTGGCGATCCTTCCGCCTCAGCCTTACAGGGAGCTGGAACTATAGGCGCGCGCTACCATGCCCTGTTAATGTTTTGATTTATTGTAGAGATGAAGTCTCAGCCAAGTTGCCCAGGTGGGTCTCGAATCCGCGGGCTCAGGCAATCCACTCATCTCAGCCTCCCAAAGCGCGGGATTACAGGCTGAGCCACCAAGCCCGGCTTGTTATTGAGTTGTTAAGGATTCTTTGTATATTCTGGTTATGAAACCCTCATCAGATACATAATTTGCAAATTTTTTTCCTATTCTACAGGTTGTCTTCACATTAATAATGTCCCTTGATGCACAGTTTTAAATCTTGATGAAATCCAATTTATCTTTTTTTTTTTTGAGTCAGAGTCTCACTCTGTTGCCCAGGCTAGAGTGCAGTGGCATGTTCACAGTCACCACAGCCTCAACTTGCTGAGTTTAGGTGATCCTTCTGCCTCAGCGTTCTAAGTAGCTCGAACTATAGACATGTGCCACCATGCCTGGCTAATTTTTTTATTTATTGTGGAGACGAGGTCTCGCCAAGTTGCCCAGGCTAGTCTTGAACCCCTGGGCTTAGTGCTGGGATTACAGGTGTGAGCCATGAAATAAGAACACACGTAAGTCCTCTGACTTTGTCTTTCCCAAGAGTGCCTTGACTATTTGTGGCCTCTTATGAGTCCGTGTGAATCTGAGGATCAGTTTTTCAATTTGTGCAAATAAAGGCGTTGAAATTTTGATAAAAATTTTACTGAGTCTGGGCGTGGTGGTTCACTCCTGTAATTCCAGCACTTTGGGAGGCCTAAGTAGGAGAATCACTTGAGCCCAGGAGTTCAAGTCCAGCCTGGGCAACATAGTGAGAACACTTCACTACAAAAAAAAAAAAATCAAACAATTAGCTGAGTGTGGTGGCATGTGTCTGTAGTTCCAGGTACTCAGGAGGTTGAGGAGGAAGGATTGCCTGAGTCCAGGAGGGCAAGGTTGCAGTGAGCTGTGATCATGCCACTGCACTCCAGCCTGGGCGACAGAGTGAAACCCTGACTCAAAAAATTTTTTTTACTGGATTTGTAGATTGCTTTGAGGCTATTACCATTTTAACAATACTAATTATTCTAATCCATGAACATGGAGCCTTCCTATTCAATTAGATTGTCTCTAATTTCTTTTGGCAGTGTTTTATAGTTTTCAGTGTACGAGTCTTTCACCTCCTTGGTTACAATTTATTCCTAAGTATGTGATTCTTGAGAATACTACCGCAAATGGTATTTTCCTTTTTTTTTTGAGTTGGAGTCTCACTTTGTCACTCAGGCTGGAGTGCAGTGGCACGCTCATGGCCACCGCAGTCTCGACCTGCTAGGCTTAGGTGATCCTTCCGCCTCAGCCTTCCAAGTAGCTGGACGAAGACTCACCAAGTTGCCCAGGCTGGTCTCAAACCCCCAGGCTCAGGCATCCTCTCGCCTCAGCCTCCCAAAGTGCTGGGATAACAAGTTAAGCCACTGTGCCAGACTGGTATTTTTCTTAATTTTCTTTTCAGATTGTTCATTACTGGTGTATAGATACCCAACTGATTTTTGTGACTTAATCTTGTACCCTGCAACTATGATCAATTTTTTTTTTTTGAGTAGGAGTCTCACTCTGTCACCCAGGCTGGAGGCAGTGGCACATTCCTGGCCACCGCAGCCTCAACCTGCTGGGCTCAGGCGATCCTTCCACCTCAACCTTCCAAATAGCTGGAACTACAGGCGCGAGCCACCATGCCTGGCTAATTTTTTTATTTATTGTAGAGATGAGGTCTCACCAAGTTGTCCAGGTTGGTCCTGAACCCCTGGATTCAGGTAATCCTCTCACTTTGGCCTCCCAAATTGCTGGGAATATAGGTGTGAGCCACCGCACCCAGCCTAATTTTTTAATTTTATGTAGAGATGAGAACTCACTTTGTTGCCCAGGCTGATCTCAAACTGATGTATTCAAGCAATCCTCCCAGCTCAGCCTCCCAAAGTGCTGGGATTACAGGCATGAGCCACCACACCCGACTTCAATGAAATTATTGTGTCTCAGCCGGGCTCGGTGGCTCAGCCTGTAATCCTGCACCTTTGGGAGGCTGAGGTGAGTGGATTGCCTGAGGCTTTGGGTTTGAGACCCACCTGGGCAACTTGGCGAGACATCATCACTACAATAAATCAAAAATTTGCCGGGCGTGGTAGCGCGAGCCTGTAGTTCCAGCTACTTGGAAGGCTGAGACGGAAGGATCGCCGGAGCCCAGCAGGTCGAGGCTGCGGTGGCCGGGAGCGGCCACTGCACTCCAGTATGAGTGATAGAGTGAGACTCCAACTCAAAAAAAAAAAAAAAAGAAATTTTTGTATTGCATTCACTAAAATTTAAAAGTAAATAGTCTCATTTTACCAGGGTTGATATAGCTCATCTCACTTAGAATTACTAAGAAGAAATTTTTAATGAGAGGAAACCTTGCTCACTGAATATCTGGACTAGCGTACGCTTCTAAGCAAGAAGGCATTTTTCTGTACTGATCAGTGATATTTTCAAATTCAGCAAGTTCCCTCTTGGTATTAACTAGCACATTGGCTAAATTTGACATTTTGCTGCCATATGTTCCTGTCTACAGCTGTCTGTATACCATGTCAAAATTGTATTGCTGAATTTCCATGTACTTTTTTTTTTTTGAGCCAGTGTCTCACTCTGTCACCTAGGCTGGCGTGTAGTGACAAGATCACGGCTCACCACAGCCTGGACCTCCTTGGGCCCAGGGGATTCTGTTGTATCAGTCTCCCAAGTAGCTGGGACTACAGGTATACACCATAACGCCCAGCTAATTTTTAAAATTTTTTGTAGAGATGAGGTCTCGCTATGTTGCCCAGGTTGGTCTCGGACTCCTGGCCTCAAGCAATCCTCCTGCCTCAGCTTCCCAAAGTACTAAGTTCACAGGTGTGAGCTACTGCATTTGGCCCAGTACTTTTATTATATAATAACTAATATATGCTTACATCCATTATCCAAAGAACATTATGTAGACAAACACTAAAGTTACTTTGGAATGATTTGCTATTTATAAAAGCTGTTAACTTGTTATTGAGGGAATTTTAAGGACAAAAATTCAGTGCAAAAATGCCATTTCCTTTCTATGAATGCAAGAGTAATTTTATAGAAAATGTTGTATCTTGATTTTGAGTTATGTATAGTGATTTAAAACTCACATTTCTGCTATTTTATGTTTAATAATTTGACTGTATCTGTAGTGTTTTACATTTATATAGAATGGTTTGGCAAGGTGTGGTGGCTCATGCCTGTAATCTAGCACTTTGGGAGGAGGAGGTGAGAGGATTGCCTGAGCCCAGGGGTTGAAGACCAGCCTGGGCAACTCGGTGAGACCTTGTCTCTACAATAAATCAAAAAATAAGTCGGGAGTGGTATTGTGCATCCGTCGTTCCGGCTACTTGGAGGCTGAGGCAGAAGGATCGCCGGAGCCAGGCCGGTCGAGGCTGCGGTGGCCGGGGGTGTGCCACTGCACTCCAGCCTGGACAAGAGTGAGAATCCAACTTGAAAAAAAAATTAAATTTAAGTTTGTTTAATTTAAAACAGGCTTTCAGCAGAGAACACTGCAAAGTGTAATATTTTTATTGAATAAGTACAAATTTTAACTCCTACATGAACTATTTTTCTGAATTTGAAAAAACTCTTTAAAATGGAAATGTCTTTTTTTAAAATTGTCTCTTTCAAAACTAATAGAGGAATTGAAAAGAAAACAATGATTATTACTGATTATTACCTGAGTTTTACTGAAAATAATTTTGTCCTAAGCAGATTGTTCAAAATGACCTCTTGGAGGGTGAAGTCGTTGGGTCCCCAACACCGAACCTGGAAAAGCAAATGCCCGCGAAAGCTGCGCTGGGGTCCCCTCTCACTGTCCCCTTTGGTCTTTTAACCCCGTCCCCCAACCCGGGCCAGAGGGAAAGGGCCCGGGCCCTTCCAAATGTGGCTTAGCCACTGGCGCAGGACCGGGAAAGCGTCCGCAGGTCGCCGGGGCCTGCTCTTGAAGCGCAAACAGGCAGACTTCTTGCCCCAGGATTTTGCAGTGACGGTGCGCCTTATTTCTTCACCGCATCCTTTAAACAAACGATGCTGCTAATTATGTTTTTTTTAATCTTAGCATCCAGAGACAAAGTTCACTTGTTTCCCTTCCTGCTTAGACAGGGGGGTCCCTATCTCCCTCTAGGCGAGCTCAGTATCCCCGCTTCTCCTGGAAACAAAAATACTTGTTAAGGACAGGAGAGAACGATCCTCAAGCGCCTGGATTCCCAGCTGCTCAGGAGGCTGAGGCGGAAGGATGGCCTGAGCCCAGGGCGTCGAGCCCAGCGAAGGGCTGGGCGACAGCTCAAGGGCAGCTTCTTGGAAAAACTAAAAACACACAAATAAACTCAATCAAAGCATCGCGAGCGGGCCCAGGGTCTGGGATTTCATTCATTCATCCATTCGAGTGGGAGTCTCATTCTGTCGCCCGGGCTCGACCTGCCGGGCTCCGGCGATCCTTCCGCCTCAGCCTTCCAGGGAGCTGGAACTACAGGCGCACGCCACCAC
>NW_007254564.1:145789-146805 GCF_000164805.1 Carlito syrichta | reverse complement strand
CAGCTCTGCGGACGCCCTGACCTCCTGCGACTGAAATCCAACGGCGTGACCCCAACACCCTCCGGCGGGGCGCCGGGACCCCCCTCGGAGTCCCGGCGGGAGGCGGCCGGGGCCGGTTTGGCATGCAACTCACCCACAATGCTTTGCGGCGGAGTGGCCCCGCGGCCCTTCAATTCCGCCGAAGAGGAGAGGCTTTTCTCCGAACGAAGTCCACATGCCTGTTGCCTTTATTCTTGAATATGCGGTTTAGACACAGAGCGCAGGTTTAGGTATTCAAAAATGCAGCCCTCTCGTCATCAGCAGTAACCACAAGCGAGAGAGGGACACAGTGTTGGAGCTTTATATAGCCGTCAGCACCCGGTCAGTCTCCGGCTGGTCCGAGTGCAGTGGTGTTTACAACTAATTGATCACAACCAGTTACAGATTTCTTTGTTCCTTCTCCACTCCCACTGCTTCACTTGACCAGCCTTTTGCTGGCGGGGAAGGTAAGACGCGGTTTCTTCCTCCCTCTACGGGACGGCTAAGGACGAGGCTCTCCTGCCTGACCGTTTCGTTTTCTCAATTGTATATTGTTTATTTGTTTTGTGAGTCTGGAGTCTCACTCTGTCGCCCAGGCTGGACTGGAGGGCGGCGGCACGCTCCCGGCCACCGCAGCCTCGACCTGCTGAGCTCAGATGATCCTTCGGCCTCCGCCCTCCAAGTAGCTGGAATTACAGGCGCCCACCACTAGGCAAGGCTCCTTTTTTGATTTATTGTACAGAGAAGCTCTCACCAAGTTGCCCAGACTGGTCGAACCCCTGGGCTCAGGCAATCCTCTCGCCTCGGCCTCTCAAAGTGCTGGGATTACCGGTTTGAGCCACTGCGCCCGGGCTTGTGTTTTATTTTAAAGATGTGTGTACAACTGACATTCATCCCCTCCCTCCCTCCCTCCCTCCCTCCCTCTCTTCCTTCCTTCCTTCCCTCCCTCACGCTGTTGCCCAGGCTGGAGTACAGTGGCATGCTCACGGCCACCGCAG
>NW_007254564.1:145110-145769 GCF_000164805.1 Carlito syrichta | reverse complement strand
AAACATAAAGAAACAGAATTTTCTAATTCATACTACCATCAACATTAATGCAAAATCACTAATAATCTAGAAAGAATGAATTTCAGCATGTCATGCACTTGATCTTTTGTTTATTAATTTCTTTTCACTTGCTACCAGATAGTCACAAATTTTTTCATTATTCTCAATCCAAAGAACTTCTGCATGTCTAAAACCAATTATGAAAGATTTTTAAATTTTAAATTATCATATATTGATGTGAAGCTTTGTTTCTCCTATTTCTCCCACCCATTTTCTTTTTGACATACTTTCTTCTCGAGTTTCAGAATTTCCCTCTCTCTCGCTGTTGCCCAGGCTGGAGTACAGTGGCATGCTCACGGCCACCGCAGCCTCGACCTCTGGGCTCAAGCAATCCTTCGGCCTCAGTCTTCCAAGTAGCTGCAATTACCGGTGTGCGCCACCACGGCCCAGTTAATTTTTTGATTTATCGTAGAGAAGAGGTCTCGCTCAATTGCCCAGGCTGGTCTTGAACCCGCGGGCTCCCAGAGTGCTGGGATTATAGGCGTGAGACACCACGACCGGCTTAAGTTGCCTGCACCTTTAAGGACGAACTAGTTTTGTGGGTTTTTTTGAGTTGGAGTCTCACTCTGTCGCCCAGACTGGAGGGCAGTGGCCGCTCC
>NW_007254564.1:132096-144981 GCF_000164805.1 Carlito syrichta | reverse complement strand
AGACAGCTAAGCGTCTTCCCAAGGTTACTCAAGAACCTAAGGGTAGAACTGGGAGAAGAAAGAGGCCTGATGTCTCACCTGGGTGTCCCACAACGTGCTCTGCCCTCTCTTACTCTCTTCTCTGTTTTCAGGCTCTTGAACTTCGTGTTTTCTTCCCCCAATATGCTCTCTCTGAGAACGTTCACATCTCTAGCTTCAAAACCTAACAGGATTGTCAGCTTTGAAATGGACCCTAACTTCATCTCCTGAGTGTTATGAGGATGATCAAGCATCAGGCTTTCATCCTGCTAATACTGATACGTTTTCAAATCCTTGCACCTCCCTAAATGCTGGGATTATAGGCATAGCTGTCACACCCAGAAAAAAGAAAAAGAAAAAAAGAAAAAGAAAAATCCTTGCATTGTGGCAAAGACTTTCCTTTTTGATTGTTTCTCTTTGCAAGTGATCTAAAGATAAAGAATGTAGAAATTAAAAACACTCAATATATTAAAAAGTGAGGAAGGCTGGGCATGGTGACTCTCACTCATTATCCCAGCACGTTGGGAGGCCGAGGAAGGAGGATTTCTTGAGCCCAGGAGTTTGAGATCGGCCTGGGCAGCATTAGCAACACTTCATCTCTACCCCCCTCGCCAAAAATCAGAAAATTAACTAGACATGGTGGCGTGCACCTGTAGTCCCAGGTACTTGGGAGGCTGAGATGAGAGAAGCCCAAGAGATCGAGGTTGTGGTGAGCCGTGATGTGCCACTGCACTCCAGCCAGACGAAAGAAAGAAAAAGCTAAAACTGGGAAAAATAAAAGCCTATTCACTCCCCACCCTATTCTCTTTCTTTGACCTCTTAGGACATGCATTGTCTTTACCAGTCATTGGTCCATAGCATTTCCTTAGCACCTATTGCCATGTCTTTCTTTCTTTTTTCTTTGTTGATTTGTGATGAGTTTTCCCAAATTAAGTGTTAGTATCTGAAGGGAAAGGATTTATTTGTTTTTCCTGTATTCTCAGTTCTTATCTCAATTATACAAACACAGTATGTATCATTAGTATTCGCTGGTGCTGATTTTCAGAATTTTTTCTTTTTCTTTTCTTTTCTTGGTTGGAGTCTCACTCCGTCGTCCAGGCTGGAGTGCAGCAGCAGGTTCACGGCCACCGCAGCCTCGACCCGCTGGGCTCCGGCGATCCTTCCGCCTCAGCCTTCCAAGCAGCTGGAACTCCAGGCGCGCGCTACCACGCCCGGCTGATTTTTTGATTTTTATTGTAGAATTGAGGTCTCGCCAAGTTGCCCGGGCTGTTCTCGAAGCCGTGGGCTCGGGCGATCTCTCACCTCGGCCTCCCAAAGTGCTGGGATTACTGGCTTGAGCCGCTTGAGGCACCGCGCCCGGCCCAGGAGTTTTCATTTAAGATAAAAACACAAACCACCTGGCGGGGGCCGCTCTGCAAAAGACCAGTCAAGTGCAGTAGTGAGAAGGGAGGAGAGAGTAGAACAAGGAGTTCAATCTGTAACTGACTGTGAACAATCAATTGAGATAACTCACTACCTTCGGACCAGCCGAGAGTCCTGGCTCCCGCTCAAATTATTTAAAGCCAAAAAACCTCCTCATTTTTACCTTATAGTGACATTTTGGTGGTGGTTTATCCATGACTGCATTTACGATATCGATGATCTACATCCTGTAGGAATCTCTCCGTGCATATGTTTGTTGATATCTAGGCTAAATGTACTAACAACCGAATCAGAAGGGTTGCTAAGCATCCTGGGAAAGAGATATGCAAAATTAGCATCTCGTCACAGGGCGTCTCTCCTCGGATCCAGTTTGTCCTGAGTGGCTGGGCCGCCACATGGTCCGGAGAGCCACCCCATCTGCGCTGACCTCCTTTGCTGTGTGACCCTCGGAACAGCTCTGTGGTACCTGGAGGAAGGTTTGCGAGCTGTGCAGATAAGAGGCTTGCGCTTCCTGCATGCGTAAACCCCAGCGGAGCTGCACACCCTGGAAGCTGACGCTTTCCCATTTTAGCAGAGTTTGCTTCCTTCCTTCAGGAGGACAGAGATGCTGCTTGCACGGCCCAAGATCCCCGCCTCCGCCCTAATCCCCAGCGGATAGAAAACAGAAAACACCACCTCGGGACCGCGAGGGGTGGGGGCCATCAGAAACACCCAAACGTCTTGGATGCTCCTGAGAACTTCAGAATTTCAAGGGATAAAAGACAGAAGCAAAAAGTTAGAGGTCAAGATGACCGGGTAAAGAAGAGTGGAACGGATTTCTGTAAAAATATCAGATAGGCAACGCTCTGAAAGACCTGAAATTCACTCTGAATGCAAAGAACAGCAGAATGACCTCAGGACATGTTGTGAGCAACAAGGACCAGGCTGTTGCTGGGGCAGCGGAGTCCCCCAGTTCAGATTTGCCTTTGAGGAGGACCTGCCCCCCGCAGCGAGAAGACCCAACTGTAAACGTGCAGGCAAGCAGGCAGCTGCCCCTTTGCGTTCAGATGTCCAGGGCCAGACAAAATGTGCCCCCTGGGTTCCCCAAGCGGATGGGAAAGCGGCAATTCTGTCTGACTCCTCTTGGTACCTAGCTGGGTACCTGGGCCATGGCAGGAGCTCAGTTAATGTGTTGCAATACATGAATGAATGAATGAATGCAGTTGAGAAGAATAAACAACTCGATTAAACTAGACATGGATAAATGTTGTCCTAATTTTCTTTTCTTTTTTTTTTATTTAATTTTAAATATGTAGGGTACAAGTCAGGGTTAGGTATACAAATGTTCATTATACAGGTACCCCTGTTGATGAGGTGTGCCCCCACCTCCCCTATCAGTTTCCCACTACTGCCAATTCTGCCCCCGCCCTCCCCTGGCAGTTTCTCACTACTGCCAATCCCTTTCTTATAGTATGATAATTGTTCAAGGTTCGCTTATGAGTGAGAACGTGATACTCGGTTCTTTGTTCTGTGCAAGATCACTCAGTATTATAGACTCTAAGTTCATCCAAGTTGCTGTGAAGTTCATAATTTTGTTCTTCTTTATGACTGTGCAATACTCCATTGTGTATAAGTACCACATTTTTAAAATCCAGTCTTCTTTCGATGGGCAGCATGGTTCCTACTTTTCGAAAGAGGGGAAAATGACAGTAATAGTTTCATAAATGACAATCTCTAAACTGATGCTGCTCTCTGGCAAAATTCTAGAATGAATTGTTAAGAACAAGGCAAGTATATGTTGGGAGCCAATCTGAAATTAATGATAAGAAGTTGCACACCAAAAATAGCTCAATATATTTTTGTTTTTAATTGTACATTTTGATTTTACTAAACTGTTTACACCTCTCACTCTGCTTTTGTGTGGACCAGGGGTGGTCTCGTTCACGGGGCTGGAAGTCAACTCAACAGCCAGGCTGAGGCAGCAGGTGGGGATTGATGTCACACCGGGAGAGGATCAATCACACAATAGGTATTGTCTTATGTCATATGCACTGAGAATCATGAAATCATTAGAGCTTAGCAGCATGGGCTGGATTCACATTATCTGGGCCTGAGTCCTAGTTTTTATCAACTACTAGCTATGTGTCTTTGGTCAAGTCATTTACATTACTTGAGCCTCTGTTTCTCCATCTATATATGGGCATACTCAGAGCATCTGCTGTGATGGATGTTGGAAAGATTAAATGAGAAGCCACGTAAAGTCTACAGGCATGTTTTAAAAAATCTTGTAAGAAGGTTAGTTCTCAAGGTCCATAATCATCTTCTCTGACTGAACAGACACAGACTGCAAGACACTAAAAGAGACAGACCAACATGGCAACAAACACAAATTATCAGAGCTAACATTTTTCTTTCTTTTCTCTTTCTTTCTTTCTTTTTCTTTCTTTCTTTCTTTCTTCCTTCCTTCCTTCCTTCCTTCCTTCCTTCCTTCCTTCCTTCCTTCCTTCCTTTCTTTCTTTCTTTCTTTCTTTCTTTCTTTCTTTCTTTCTTTCTTTCTTTCTCTCTCTGTCTCTCTTTCCCTCCCTTCTCTCCCCCTTTCTTTCTTTCTTTCTTTCTTTCTTGAATTGGGGGTCTTACTGTGTCACCCAGGCTGGTGACAGGACTGGGCTGGTCTTGAACTTGCGGGTTCAGACAATCCACTCGCCTCGGCTGCCCAAAGTGCTGGGATTACAGGCTTCAGTCCCCGCACCCGGCCTGCAAACTTTCAATGAACTGTTTGGCAGTTGGTGAGAAAGTTAAACATGGAATTACACGTGACTTAGCAGTTCCACCGAAATAAATGAAGGCATACCTCCACATGAAAGTTTGAGCTCAGTTGGGCACAGCGGCTCACATCTGTAATCCCAGTGATTTGGGAGGTGGACACGAGAGGATTGCCTGAGCCCAGGGGTTCAAGACCAGCCTGGGCAACTTGGCGAGACCTTGTCTCTACCATAAATTAAAAATTAGCTGAGCGTGGTAGCGTGTACCTGTAGTTCCGGCTACTTAGAAGGCTGAGGCAGAAGGATCGCTGGAGCCCAGCAGGTAGAGACTGTGGTGGCCATGGGTGTACCACTGACTCAAAAAAAAAAAAAGAAAAGTTGTTGAAAGTATTTTTGCTAAGTCAAGGCTCACCCATGTGTGTACGTTACCTTCTTGCTCACCTTGCCCTAAATATTTCGTTTGTCATTGTCTTTTGAAAAATGTGGGTCCCCAAACTGACCCTGGGGGTCTGGGCACTACCCGACCAAAGCAGACCTCAGGAGGACGATGACCGTCATCTGTGTGGTCACATAACTATTTGCATTTGCCTGCTCTGCTTTTTTTGTTTTTGTTTTTAAAGTAAAATTTAGCCAGATGTGGCGGCTCACACAGGTAATTCCAGCACTTTGGGGGGCCAAGGTGGGAGGATTGCTTGAGTCCAGGAGTTCGAGAACAGCCTAGGCAATATAACAAGGCCTTGTCTCTACAATAAATCAAAAAATTAGCCAGGTGTGGTGGCACGTGTCTGTAGTTCCAGCTACTTGGGAGGCTGAGGCAGAAGGATCACTGAGCCCAAGAGGTCGAGGCTGCAGTGAGCTTTGATTGTGCCACTGTACTCCAGCCTGGGCCACAGAGTGAGATGCATACTAAAAAAAAAAAAAAAAAAGTTTCAGCTCATATGATCAAAATAGCACTATTCACAATAGCTAAAATGTAGAAACAACTCAAGTATCCACCAAAGCATACATGAATAAACAACTGTGGTACATGTGTATAATGGAATATTATTCAGGCATAAAAGAGAATGGACCTTTAATACATACTAACTACACAGAGGAACCTTTTAAAAAATTATTTTAGATTCTGCCAGGTACAGTGGTTCACATCTGTAATCCCAGAACTTCGAGAGGCCAAGACAGGAGAATTGTTTGAGTCTAGGAGTTTGAGACCAGTCTGAGCAACATAGTGAGAGCTCCACTCTACAAAAATGAAAATAAAAACATTAGCCAGGAATAGCGGCATGTGCCCATAGTCCCAGCTACTTGGGAGGCTGAGGCAGAAGGATTGTCTTAGTCCTGGAGGTGGAGGCTGCGGTGAGCTGTAATCGTGCCACTGCACTCCAGCCTGGGTGACAGAGTGAGACACTGACTCAAAAAAATTTATTTTTAGATTGAAGGGCTACACGTGCAGGTTTGTTACAGGGCATTGTATGATGGTGAGGTCTGGGCATCTATGGAGTCTGCCCCGCCAGGTGGTCAGCATGGTACCCAATGGGGATTCTCAACCCTCATCTGACTCCTTCCTTCCTTTAGTAGTCCCTAATATCTGTTGATCTCATATGGATGGACTTTGAAAACATGATAAGTTAAATAAGCCAGACATAAAAGACCACATATTGTATGATTTCATCTTTATGAAATGTCTAAAATAGGCAAATCCACAGAGACAGAATGAAGACTGGTGGCTGCCAGAGGCTGGAGGGAGTGATTGCTTTATAGATACCGGTTTTATTGCTTTATAGATACCGGTTTTCTTTGGGAATGAATAAAATGTTCTGGAACCAGATAGAGGGTGCAGTGACTACACAGCATTGAGAGTATACTAAATGCCCCTGAGTTGTATACTTAAAAATGGTTACTTTAAGCCGGGCGCAGTGGCTCACGCCTGTAATCTCAGCGCTTTGGGAAGTGGAGACAAGAGGGTTGCCTAAGCTCAGGAGTTCGAGACCAGCCTGAGCAACATGGCGAGAACTCGTCTCTACAATAAATCAAAAAATTAGCTGGGCATGGTGGTACATGCCTGTGGTTCCAGCTACTTGGAAGGCTGAGGTGGAAGGATTGCCTGAGTGCAGCAGGTCGAGGCTGCGGTGGCTGTGAGCGTGACACTGCACTCCAGCCTGGATGACAGAGTGAGACTCCGACTCAAAAAAAAAAGCTATACTCCAGTCTGGGCAATAGAGTGAGAACCTGACACAAACAAATTTTTAAAAAATTGTAATCTAGGCCGGGCTCGGTGGCTCAGCCTGTAATCCCAGCACTTTGGGAGGCCGAGGCGAGAGGATTGCCTGACCTGCGGATTCGAGACCCGCCCGGGAAACTTGGCAAAACCTCATCTCTACAATAAATCAAAAATTAGCCGGACGTGGTAACGCGCGCCTGTAGTTCCAGCTACTTGGAAGGCTGAGGAGGAAGGATCGCCGGAGCCCAGCAGGTCGAGGCTGCAGGGGCTGGGAGCGTGCCACTGACCTCCAGCCTGGGTGGCAGAGTAGACTCCAATTCCAAAAAAAATGTGATCTATTAATTTAAAGAGAGGAGAGTTTTCCTTGATGCTATCATTCCCCTCCCAACACGCTCCCAAAGTGCTTTATGAGGTTCCCCCTATCTATGTGCCATCCTCACCCGGGTGACATTCTCTCAAACGTGTCCATCCTTCCTCTTCTTTTGTCCAAAATCCACCTATTGTGGCCCCTATTTTTGCCAGATCCACCTCCCCCACCAAATCTAGAAGACTGTTTGTCCTGATATGCAGATAGTCAGGGGCCTGTGGTCACCGCCACATGCTTTTTCAGGTTCCTCTGGAATCTGGCTGTTACTCAAGTCACCCCCTGGTGTTTCAAAGTCCGAGACCTATTTTTGAGGCCTTCCCAGGGTGAGGGAGACTCCTGGACAACAATGGAAGGCAGTTTTACTCGTAGGTTTATTATTATTGTTATTTAATATATACACGAGGTCTCCTTATGTTGCCAGGCTGGTCTCAAACTCCTGGGCTTAAGGGATCCTCCCACCTTGGCCTCACAAAGTCACTCATAGGGTTTGGAGTACACTGCAGGTATGACTTCCTGGGCTCAAGTGATTCTTCTGTCTCAGCCTCCCAAGTAGCTGAGGGTGGCACAGTTTTGATCCCTCCTGCGTCTAAACTGCTCTCTGCCTCCTCATGTTTTGCTGCCCTGGGTCATAGAGAAATAGATAGGGGATCAAAACAAAAACAAAAACATGGGAAAATGACACTTAAAATTGTGTGAATATCAAAAACTAGGTACAAGGACGTCACAGCTTTTCCTTACGACTCACCAGAACACCTACCTGGAGAGTCACTGGAAACCAAATGTCTCCCTGCTTGAAACCCTCCTGCCTTTGAATTGTGAAAATAAAAACAAATAACAATAAAAAGCAAGCCAGGTGCAGTGGCTTACGCCTGTAATCCCAGCACTTTGGGAAGCAGAGATGAGAGGATCGCCTGAGTCCAGGGGTTCGAGACCAGCCTGGGTAACCTGGTGAGTCCTCGTCTCTACCATAAATCAAAAAATTAGTTGGGCATGGTGGTGCACACCTGTGGTTCCAGCTACTTGGAAGCCTGAGGCAGAAGGATTGTCTGAGACCAGCAGGTAGAGGCTGCAGTAACCGTGAGCGCGCCACTGCACTCAATCCTGGGCAACAGAGTAACCAAAACAAACAAACAAAGCCAGGCATGGTGGTTCATGCCTGTAGCCTCAGCACTTTGGGAAGCAGAGGCAGGAAGACTGCCTGAGCCCACGGGTTTGAGACCAGCCCGGGCAACATGGTGAGACCTCATCTCTACAATTAATCAAAAGAAGCCAGGCTCGGTGGCTCAGCCTGTAATCCCGCACCTTGGGAGGCTGAGATGAGTGGATAGCCTGAGCCCGCTGGTCCGAGACCCACCTGGGCAACTTGGCGAGACCTCATCTCTACAATAAAAAAAAAAAATTAGCCGGGCGTGGTAGCGTGTGTCTGTAGTTCCAGCTACTTGGAAAGCTGAGGCGGAAGGATCGCCGGAGCCCAGCAGGTCGAGGCTGTGGTGGCCGGGAGCGGCCACTGCACTCCAGTCTGGGCAACAGAGTGAGACTCCAACTCAAAAAACAAAAAATCAAAAGATTAGCCGGGCGTGGTACCTGTATTTCCAGTACCAGTTTTCTTTGGGAGTGAATAAGATGTTCTGGAATCAGATAGAGGGCGCAGTGACTACACAGCACTGAGGGTATACTAAATGCCCCTGAGTTGAATACTTAAAAATGGTTACTTTTAGCTGGGCGCAGAAGGATTGCCTAAGCCCAGCAGGTCAAGGCTGTGGTGGCCATGAGCATGCCACTGCACTCCAGCCTGGGTGACAGAGTGAGACTCTGACTCAAACAAACAAACAAAACAGTAAAAAACAAACAAAATCAAAAGGCACCCCAGAACTTTCATAATTCCATGGGGACAGTGGAGGTTCCCTCTGACCTCTGCACCCAGCTGACGAGAGCCCGGGATCTGAGTGGCCCAGTGTAGCTGGGGCTTCACTGGATTGTGCTGAAACTGTCCTGCACAGTCAGGACTGTGATTGCTGGTCCCTGTTTGGATTTACTTTTTCTTGTCCAGATTACCCTGTGGGCTAGCGTGGTCCTTGCAGCAAGGATGGACACACTTGTACGCTCCCTGCTCAGGACCCAAGACTGGACCTCTCAGCACCCCCAGGTCATGTAACGGACACAACCCAGCACGGTGATCCTGGAACCCTGGGCCTGGCACCAGCACCCAAAGGACCCCGGAGCTATGGTCCCCTCTTCTCTGAGGATCCTGGTCAATGGCTGGGCTGCTTTCCTGGGAATCCCTCAACACATGAAGTGTCTGCCCCACACCCTTCTTCACTGTCCCGCCAGGGGGTTGCCACCTGCCATCCTGAGGCGGTGGTTGGTACAGAGATGGGCATCTTCAGTGACTTCAAGGTGATTTTCCAGGGTTCTCCTGGACACAGAACACCAGCTTCATCTCAGGCACCCCTTCTAACTTGCAAAGAAGGATTTACATCCTGTAAAAACATCCCCTTCAGACTCTTCTGTAATATGAGTGCAAATGGCCAGGCCTTGCCACCTCCTATCTGTGGCCTCAGCTTCTGAGTTTTCTCTCATTGGCCGATTTAAAAAAAAAAAAAAAAAATATATATATATATATAATATATATATATATAGTAGAGAGAAGGTCTCGCTCTGTTGCCTAGGCTGTTCTTGAACTCCTGGACTCAAGCAGTCCTCCCACCTTGGCCTCCCAAAGTGCTAGGATTACAGGTGTGAGCCACTGCACCCAGCCCAACCTTCTTTTTATATGGATTCCCTCTTTTGTCTCCATATCTGTCTTCCTTACCAAAAGAGGCTTATGGGTCGGGGGAAGGATCACTGGTGCCAGCTGGGTCCCCCTTGAATCTCTCTAGGGACATTCCCCTCATCCTGGTCCCGGGCCAGCCGTTGTGCCATGCTCAGGAAAGCTTTCTTTTTCTTTTCTTTACTCGATACCGGGCTTCACTTTGTCACCCAGGCTAGAGTACAGTAGCACAATTACGGCTCACTGCAACCTTGACCTCCTGGGTTCAAGTGATCCTCCTGTCGCAAGTAACTAGAGCTACAGACAGTTACCAGCTAATTTTTCTATTCTTTGTAGAGATAGGGGTCTCAATATTTGCCAGGCAGGTCTCAAACTCCTAGGTTCAAGCAATCTTCTTGCCTCCACCTCCCAAAGTGCTGGGATTATAGGAGCCACGCCTACAGGAAAGTTTTCTAAACAGCCTTCCTGAAGATTGAGGTCTCCACCTTTCTCTGACTGCCTGAGTGACAAGCATATATTGTAAAGAGACCCTCTCAGAAAGCAACACAGGCCCCCGCCCTACCTGATCTGGTTTTCTTTTCTTTTTGAGTTGGAGTCTCACTCTGTCGCCCAGGCTGGAGTGCCTTGACTTGCTGGGCTCAGGCGATCCTCCCACCTCAGCCTTCCAAGTAGTTGGAATGACAGGCGTGCACCACCATGCCCGGCTAATTTTTTGATTTATTGTAGAGACGAAGTCTCACCAAGTTGCCCAGTCTGGTCTCAAGCCCCTGGACTCAGGCAATCGATCGCCTCCACCTCCCAAAGTGCTGGGATTACAGGCATGAGCCACCAGACCCGGGTCCTGGTTTGGTTTTCAAACCTGGAGTTGCACACCTGGCAAGGAGGGGCCATGGGAGAAGTAGAGATGCTTTGGCCTGTGATCAGAGTGACCATGGCTGAGCCATGTGAGTGGGGCCAGGAGCTTGACAGCCACAAGGTCAGAGCATCAGGTACCTGGGCTCGTGGTGGCAAAGGGGACAAGCAGAGTCTACCCCCTGTGCTAATTCAGCAATAAGGGAAGCGCCTCAAAGTCTCAAGGTATTGCAATGAAACATACTCATGGGGCTTCCAGTCCTGGGCAGTTTTGAACAGTTGGAAGTGTCCTGGGCAGTTCTGTTGCTGTGGGCAAGCCTGTCCTTCTCTGAGGCTCAGTTTCTCTGGGTTTCCGTTTACATGGCTTTTCTTTAAAAACCAGAATAAGCCGGGCTCGGTGGCTCAGCCTGTAATCCCGTGCCTTTGGGAGGCTGAGGTGAGTGGATTGCCTGAGCCCGTGGGTTCGAGACCTGCCTGGGCAGCGGGACCTCAGCTCCACAATAAATCAAAAAATCAGCCGGGCGTGGTAGCGCATACCTGTAATTCTGGCTACTTGGAAAGCTGAGGCGGAAGGATCGCCAGAGCCCAGCAGGCGAGGCTGCGGTGGCCGGGAGCGGCCACTGCACTCCAGTCTGGGCAACAGAGTGAGACTCAATAAAATAAAATAAAGTAAAGTAAAGTAAAAAGTAAAGTAAAAAGTAAAGTAAAGTAAAAAGTAAAGTAAAGTAAAAAGTAAAGTAAAAAGTAAAGTAAAAAAAATTAAAAAAAATAAAGTAAAATAAAATAAAGTAAAATAAAGTAAAGTAAAATAAAGTAAAGTAAAATAAAGTAAAGTAAAATAAAGTAAAGTAAAATAAAGTAAAGTAAAGTAAAATAAAGTAAAGTAAAATAAAGTAAAGTAAAATAAAGTAAAGTAAAATAAAGTAAAGTAAAATAAAGTAAAGTAAAGTAAAGTAAAATAAAATAAAGTAAAATAAAATAAAATAAGTAAAATAAAATAAAATAAATAAAATAAAATAAAATAAAATAAACCAGAATAGTGACAGAATGCCCAGCAGTTCACAGACAGGTACCTGGGACCAAGCACTAGCGCCCCCTTCAGATAAGACATAGGAGCTCAATTGTGCCCTGGTCACCACCACTCCCTATCTCCCCTTTTCATACTTACCTTGCCTGCTAGGTTCCTTGAACAGTGGAGTTTTCAATCTCTGACCTTGAAGTGTTCTAAAGTCTGCAGCCAAGTCCAATTATCTGTGATTTCCAAGTAGGGTATTTTTATAGCTGGCGGGGAGAGGGAGGATTCAAAGGCATCACAGTCTTCAATTCAACCTGATTGGAGCCCACATTTTCTTTTTGTATGTAAGAAAAGTCAGAAAGGACAGACGGAAGAGTTCCTTTCCCACATGATTCCTTCTCCAAGCCACGGCTTTAAAAAAACCCCAAACCTTCTTAGTCTTTACTTATTAACAAGTGGTCCTTTGTCCTCTTCTCTCTTCTATGGTATCTCTGTAATCTAAGATGGGAATATGTTGGATGAGAGAACTATGCTCATTTTGTCCTGTGCTGAGCTGAGTCAAAGGAGAGCTCAGAGTGAGTTGTGGTAGCTATGGGCAGACTCTGGTTAGGCTGGAGAGGCCCTTCCTTGTCTGGTTCCCTCAAGCCTGTTTTCCCCAAGGCTCTGCGGTTCTCCATGTGTTCATTCAAGAGGTGTTTAGTTACTGTGTGTAACAGGGCCCTGCTTCTCACTTTTGCTTTCCAAGCTCTTTGCAAGACTTTAAAAAAAGGGGGGATGCTTTACCTTAGGTCCCATAGAATGCTTTTTTTTTTTTTGAGTTGAAGTCTTACTCTGTTGGCCAGGTTGTAGTACAGTTGAACGATCATGGCTCATGGCAGACTGGACCTCCTGGGTTCAGTGAATCCTTACACCTCAGTCTCCCAAGTAGCTGGGACTACAGGTATGTGCCACCCCACCCGGCTAATTTCTTTATTTCTTCTTATTTATGTATTTATTTGAGTTGGAGTTTCATTCTGTTGCCCAGACTAGAGTGCAGTGGCACACTCACAGCCACTGCAGCCCTGACCTGCTGGGCTCAGGTGATCCTTCCGCTTCAGCCTTCCAAGTAGCTGGAACTACAGGCGTGTGCCACCATGCTCAGCTAATTTTTTGAATTATTGTAGAGACAGGGTCTCGCCATGTTGCCCAGGCAGGTCTCAAACCCATGGGCTCAGATAATCCTCTTGCCTCTGCCTCCCAAAGAACTGGGATTATAGGCATGAACTACTGCGCCCAGCCCTGGCTAATTTCTTGATTTTTTTTTTGTGGAGATGAGGTCTCACTTTGTTGCTCAGCCTGGTCTTGAACTTCTGGACTCAAGCAATCCTCCTGCCTCGGTCTCCCAAAGTGCTGGGATTACAGGCATAAGCCACCATGCCCGGCCAGAATACCTTTTGTTTTTTTGTTTTTTTTTTTGAGTTGGAGTCTCACTCTGTCGCCCAG
>NW_007254564.1:131283-131737 GCF_000164805.1 Carlito syrichta | reverse complement strand
AGGCGGGTCTCGAACCCACGGGCTCAGGCAATCCACTCACCTCAGCCTCCCAAAGGCGCAGGATTACAGGCTGAGCCACCGAACCCGGCTGAGAATACCTTTTAAATAATCATGTGTTGCCTCAAAATAGGGATATGTTCTGAGAAATGTGTTGCCAGGCAATTTCAGCATTGAGCAAACATAAGAGTGACTTCCACACGCTAGATGGTACAGCCTACTGTATAATTATACTTACTGTATACTGTATGCTGTAGTGGTCTGTTTCTCCTAGGCTGCAAACCTGCACAGAATGTCACTGTTGAATATTGTAGGCAGTTGCAACACGATGGTAAGTATGTGTGTATCTAAACATAGAAAAGGTATGGTAAAAAACATAGTAGAAAAGATAAAACCGGGCTCGGTGGCTCAGCCTGTAATCCCAGTACTTTGGGAGGCTGAGGTGAGTGGATTGCCT
>NW_007254564.1:92607-131251 GCF_000164805.1 Carlito syrichta | reverse complement strand
AAAAAAAAAAAAAAAAAAAGAAAAAGAAAAGATAAGAAATGGCTCGCCTGTGTAGGGCACTTACTGTGACTGGAGCTCACTCAGCTGGCTCTGTGTGAGTTAGTGAGTGAGTGGTGAATTAATGTGATGACTAGGTCACTACCGTATACTACTGTAGACTTCACACACACTAGACACTTGGGCCACACTACATTGATTTTTATGTATTTATTCATTTATTGTTTTGAGATAGAGTCTCATTCTGTCGTTCAGGCTGGAGTGCAGTGGTATGATCGTGGCTAACTGCAGCCTCAAACTTCTGGGCTCAAGCGATCCACCTTCCTCAGCCTCCTGACAAGCTGGGACTACAGGCACACACAACCATACCTGGCTAATTTGAAATTTTTTTTTCATAGGGACAGATTCTCCCTTTGTTGCCTAAACTGATCTCGAACTCCTGGACGCAAGCGATCATACAGCCTCAGCTTCTCAGTGTGCTGAGATTATAGGCGTGAGCCACCGTGTTCGACCTAAATCAATTAATTAATTAATTTTTGAGTCAGAGTCTCACTCTGTCACCTGGGGCAGCCTCCACCTACTGGGCTCAGGCAACCCTTCCATTTCAGTCTTCCAAGTAGCTCGAACTACAGACACACACCACCACACCTGGCTAATTTTTTGATTTATTGTGGAGGTGAGGTTTTGCCAAATTGCTCAGACTGGTCTCGAATCCCTGGGCTCAGGCAATCCTTTTGCCTCCACCTCCCAAAGTGCTGGGATTACAGGCATGAGCCACTGTGCCCAACTCACACCATAGCTTAGCAAGGCAATGGCCCTGTACCTCTCCGATTCATTATAACATGAGTCAAAGAATTATAGTAGCCATACCCTCTCAGGGCTTAATCCCTTTGCCTCACCTGATAGGATCTTCAGAAAACAGAAAGGTACGCATGCTGCTTGCTATCTAAAGCTGTGTGTCAGAGGCTTGGGGGTCAGATTTGTCCTGGGGGTTTCTGGAGCCCTTCCCACAACCTTGCAAGGGCCAGCCCACATTGACGTGGGATGGGGCCTGGAACATTGGCACTGCCTCAGGGAGGAGTCAAGGGTGGGTGTGCTCTAAGGAAATACACTCTGCCAAGGAGACTGAGCATTAGGAAAGCTGGTCACTAGGAAGCTCAAGGATTTATGGGATTTGTAGTCAAAGAAGCCATTGTCTCCCAGAGGGTTGTCCCACCTGCGAATGCTAGAGTTCTGAGAAGTTCTTCAACAAAGAACCTCACTGAAGTATCTCTCTCTCTCTCTCCTTTTTTTTTTTTTTAGCACCAGTATTTCCCAAGCCAAATAACTCCCAGCATTCGACTTTAATGGAGCATGTATTAACCTCTTTCAGAAGTGTTACCAACACATTTTGGGGAGATGCTCATATTAGGGAAGAACAGAGGTTCTGAGTTCTAGCTCTGGCTACCTGATTTACCTACCCTGTGACTTTGGGGGAAGTTCTTTAATCTCTCTGTCCTCTGTTTCCATTTTCTATACGGTGGAGGTGTGGTAACGTAGCCAGGCTAGACCTGTCCTGCCTACAGTACAGGGGTAGGATGTGATGGCATTTGGAGCTTCTGAAGACAGATACCAGGCTCCAGCCTTGCTGGCAGAATCAGGACCAGTAACCTGGAATCTGCATTTTATACACACCCCCCATACCCTCTATCTGGGAGCTACCTAGTGTCTGTACACTAGGTCCATGGCTCATCCAGGTCCGTTTCAACAGGCCAGAGAGACAGATGAACAACTTGGAGGAAGCAGGTCCTCGGGGCTCTGCAGACCTCCGAGTTAGTGCTGATGGTCTGTGCGCCAATCTCCCTTCATGTCCCAGGAGTCTCATTAACTCAGCACATACTAGGATAGGAGAAAGCCACTCAGAAGAGGAATTAGGCCTTTTTCTTTTTTTTGAGTTGGGGTCTCAGCCCAGGCTGGAGTACAGTGGCACGATCATGGCTTCCTGCAACCTTGACCTGGGCTCAAGTGATCCTTCTGCCTCAGTCTCCCAAGTACGTGGGATATGGAACAGGCACAGAGAAATTGTGCCTTCTTTAACTAGGGCACTAAGCCTGGTCTTAGCAGCTCCCTGTGTGACCCTGAGAAGTACCCACTCCCACCCCTGTGATGACCACCTGCCAGGAGCAGTGCTAAGCCCTGTACACACATTATCTCGCTTAATCCTCCCAAATACCCTGTGAAGTATGGGAAACAAGATGGGAAAAAAATAAATCCAGATAGGGGTGAAGTAACTTGCACAATAGAAACAGCCTGGGTTGGCTCATGCCTATAATCCCAGCACTTTGGGAGGCCAAGGTGGAAAGATCACTTGAGCCCAGGAGTTTGAGACCAGCCTGGGCAACATAGTGAGACCTCTTTTAAAAATTTTAAAAATTAGCCAGCTATTGTAGTGCACACCTGTAGTCCCAGCTACTTGGGAGGCTAAGGTGGGAGGATCACCTAAACTCAGGAGATTGAGGCTGTGGTAAGCTGTGAATTTGCCAGTGCTCTCTAGCCTGGGCGACAGTGAGACCCCAACTCAAAAAAATAAAGTAAAATAGAAACAATCTGGGCTAAGGCTTCAATTAATAATACAGGGTCTGGTAATATGTGCCTACTACCTAGTAGGCACCCACTGATGACAACTATTATTAATTTAAGATTTGATATTGTTTTCTATGATCAGATCTCTCCAGGTTTATGTACTTTCTATATACCAAGTAGACAGTAACACTGTGAAGTTTCTTAAACTTGTGTAAAACATAACTCAATGGGACAACTGAGCTGCCATTGCCTCTGACACGAGTGGGGAAATAGTTGAGGAGGATGCACTAAGTAGACTTAAGAGACAGAGCAAAAGTGCAGGCAATGTTTGCTGATAGGCCAACTGGAAAGAGACATTTTTTAGACAATTGCAGAAATTGCTTTGAATTTTTTTTTGAGTTGGAGTCTTACTCTGTTGCTCAGGCTGGAGTACCGTGGCACACTCACGGCCATCCTAGTGTCGACCTATTGGGCTCTGGTGATCCTTCCGCCTCAGCTTTCCAAGTACCGGAACTACAGGCATGTGCTACCATGCTGGGCTAATTTTTAAAATTTATTTATTGTAGAGACGAGGACGCACCAAGTTGCCCAGGCTGGTCTCAAACCCGCAGGTTCAGGCAATCCTCTTGCCTCGGCCTTCCAAAGTGCTGGGATTACAGGCTGAGTCACCAAGCCCGGCCAATTGCAGAAATCTCAAAAAAAACCTTTGATCTTGATCTGTCCTCCAGGCCAGAGTTCAGTGGCACAATCACGGCTCACTGTAGCCTCACACTCCTGGGCTCAGGAAATCCTTCCATCTCAGCCTCGCAAGTAGCTGGGAATACAGGTACCTGCTACCACATCCAGTTTTTTTTTGTTGTTGTTGGTAGATATGAGGTCTTGCTATGTTGCCTAGGCTGGTCTCAAACAATCCTCTCACCTTGGACTCCCAAATTGCTGGAATTATAGGTGTGAGCCACTGCGCCAAGCCTGATTGAGGAAATTTGACATAGACTGGGTATGAGATGAATTATTATTTATCTTGGTAGCTGAGATAAGGCACTGTGGATCTGTAGGAAAATGCATTCTCAAGTATGCAGGAGTGAAACATGTCTTGGATATGTCATGAAAGAAATAAAGGGGGGGGTGGACACAGTGGTTCACATCTGTAATCCCAGTGCTTTGGAAAGTCAAGGTGGGAGGATCCCTTGAGACCAGCCTGGGTAACATAGCCAGACCCTATCTCTCTCTCTCTTTTTTTTTTGCATTCAAGTCACACTCTGTCATCCAGTCTGGAGTGCAGTGACATGTTCACAGTCACCACAGCCTCAACCTACTGTGCTCAGGAGATCCTCCAACCTCAGCCTTCCAAGTAGCTGGAATCACAGGCATGTGCCATCATGCCCGGCTTGCCAAGTTGCCCAGACTGGTCTTGAACCCCTGGGCTCAGGCATCCTTTCATCTTGGCCTCCCAAAGTGCTGGGATTACAGGCTTGAGCCACTGTGCCCAGCCTCCTAGCTCTCTTAGAAAAAAAAAAAGCCAGTCATGGTAGCAGGTGGCATGTGCCTATAGTCCCAATTAGCCGGCCGTGATGGCACATGTCTGTGATTCCAGCTACTTGGGAGGCTGAGACAGGAGGATCGCTTGAGGACAGGAGTTTGAGGCTGCAGTGAGCTACAGTTGTACCACTGCAATCCAGCCTTAACAGAGTGAGATGTTGTCTCTTCATTAATGAATTAATCCCAGCTGTATGCCTGCCAGATCCTGTCCCCTGGAGCCACTCAGCCCCACACCCTTGCTTCAGCTTTGAAATGGACACACTAGAACTCACCTCACAGATGGCTTAAATGACATCACCAGGCAAACTGCCCAAGAGAGTCTGGGTTTTGCTAAGTGCATGATAAATGTTAGCTGCTACTTTATCAAATCTCAGTTTGGGGCTGGACACAGTGGCTCACACCTGCAATCCCAGCACTTTGGGAGGCCGAGGCTGGAGGGTTATTTGAGCCCAGGAGTTCGAGATCAGTCCCAAAACTCAGCCTTTATTAAAAAAAAAAGAAAATCTCAGTCTGATCACAGCACTTCCCTGCTTCAGACCATACACTTTTTTTTTTGAGTAGAAGTCTCACTCTATCACCAGGCAGGAGTGCGGTGGCACACTCATGGCCACCACAGCCTCGACCTGCTGGGCTCAGGTGATCCTTCCATCTCAGCCTTCAAGTAGCAGGAACCACAGATGTATACCACCACGTTTGGCTAATTTTTTGATTTATTGTAGAGACAAGGTCTCACCAAATTGTGTAGGCTGGTCTCAGGCAATCCTCTTGCCTCTGTCTCCCAAGGTGGGCTGGGATTATAGGCTTGAGCCACTGCGTCCAGCTGGACACTTTTTTTTTTGAGTTGGAGTCTCACTGTTACCAGACTGGAGTGCAGTGGCATGCTTGCAGCCCTGATCTGCTGGGCTCAGGTAATCCTTCTGCCTCAGGCTTCCAAGTAGCTGGAACCACAGGCACACACCACACCTGGCTAATTTTTTGATTTATTGTAGAGACGAGATCTCACCACATTGCCCAGGCTGGTCTCGAACCCCTGGGCTCAGGTAATCCTCTCGCCTCTGCTTACCAAACTGCTGGGATTAGAGGCATGAGCCACTGTACCCAACAACCACCCACACTTCTAAGGTAAGGTCAAACCCCTGACCCAGGACCCCCACCATCTGACCCCACCTTTTCTGGCTTCAGCTCCTGCCTCTTTTCATACCTGCTTGGTGCTCTGCCAGTGGGTCTCCACACCTACCTTGTGGCTTGATGCCTCTGTCCCTTTGCACCTGCTATGCTCCCACTGGGAAGCCCACCCCCAAGCCAGCTCCTGAGTCAGCCTCTCTGAAGGGCTGCTCCAGGCTCTCCATGTGGAAGTGTCCCCTCTCTGGGTTCCCATACCCCCATACATACTTCACTGATCACATTGGACTGTAATCGACTTCTTTACTCGTCCATCTCTAGGAGTCTCACAAAGGGTCCTGCCTTTTGCAAGCAATATAGAGGAAGTTTACTCAGTTACAACACCCTGGTTTCCAGACTGTATTTCAGAAGTGAATACGTTTTGACTTCTGCTTCAGGGCCTTCGCACATGCTGGTCCTTTGCCTGCAAGATTTACTCCTGGTGTTTCACAAACTTCAGTGTGCCAATGAATCTCCTGGGACCTTCTTGCAGGCAGATTAATTCAGTAGGACCAGGGCCCAACCCGAGATTCTGTTTCTGTCAAACATCCAGGTAACACCACAGTTTCAAGTCCCACACTTACTCCTACTCTGCCTGGCTCAAGCTGGCTCATCCTTAGGGTCTCAACTCAAAACATCACTTCAGAAAGGGCTTCCCTAGACCAGTCCTGCTGGTTCATGCCTATAATTCCAGCAAGAGAACAAAGGAGTGTTCTCTTTGGGAGGCAAAGGTGGAAGGACTGCTTGAGCTCAGGAGTTTGAGACCAGCCTAGGCAACGTAGTGAAACCACATCTCTATAAAAAAAATATATATATATAAGTTCTTCTAGAGACTAGCTTTCTTCCTCTTGGCCCTTCACGCTCTTGTAGTGTTTCCCGACTGGACTTGAAGTCCCATAAGGAGGGACACCGCTTTGTTCTCCTGGCAGTGTTTAATAAATATGACTTTTGCTTCAAGAAAAAGCCCTTAAGCCCTGCTCCCGTTCCCCAAATTTACTCTGCCGAACATTCTGGCAGTCTTGAGGGAAGGGTCTTGCAGAAAGGGTCCCATGCCAGGTCTGGGGGCCACTTGCTCTCCTGATGGAAAGGTGGGCATTGAGGGGCATCCAGATGTCTTGTCACACTGCGGATTCTGAGAACTTACACACACCACAGCCTGCCTTGACCACACTACTTCAAAGCAGATTTGGAAAAGGCCACGGAGGCTGTCCCTGCCAGTAAGACCTGCTAATCCCAGCTCCCACCAAGCCCCTACAACAAACACACCAGTCACTGCTGAAAGAGCTGCCACCAAAAAATTTCCACCCTTGTCACTTTTGTTTCAGTCAAAATTCGGAGCGGGTGAGAGATGGGGGTAGGTGAGAATGAAGCAATGGCTTATGAACGCCTGGGATAAAACTCACATCTCACACAAATTCCCAAGCCCTCAGGGCAGACAGCAACCTCAACCAGAGGGCTGTACCAGCTGCCCCCACCTCCTCCCAGCAGAATTGCCCAGGGGAGACCTCTGAAGCTCCCCTCCCCAGGATTCTCGGGGGTCAGGTGAGGATCTGCAGGATGGGGACCCCGCCCACAGCCCCAGGCCAGATCTCCACACGGCTTCATCTCCACCCCTCTCCCACCCCAGCCCCCAAACTCTTGGCACAGAGATGTTTTCTAACATGGCTACTGAGGTTCATTTTAATAATGTTTTTATTCCATGATGACAGCCTACCCTGTCTTTTCTACCACCCCGAAGCGTCCATGTCTGGGTCCGAGGTCACTGCTGCTCCAGTGCCGGGGGCTGAAGGGGCAGGGATGCCTCGCAGGCCACACGTCTGAGCTCAGCCTGCCCTGGGGACACTTGGGCGAGGCTCCTCCACCCGCTGCCCAGTCCTGCCCCGAGATGCTGCTTTTCCCTGGGCGGCTCACAGGTCAGACTGGGCCTGGATCCCCAGCAGGGTGCCGGGCGACGGTTCTCACTTTGTGCTACAACAAGAAACCAAAAACTAACACACACCAGCAGTCAAATCTTCTTAACTCCTCAGACAACAATAAAGTAAAGGGCAAAATCAACATGATTTGGCAAAGGTTTTTTAAACTTTAAATTAAAAAAGGAAACATTCTCAGAAGAGATCCGACTTATCGGCTTTGAGGAAAGTAAGTAGGTGTTCAAAAAAAATCCCCCAAATAATGATAAAAATAGCTGTATCCTCTGTAAAAATCTGGAGTAAATGATTAAGTCATTCATGGCTATTCAGTATTCAGAGCATGAAGTGAAATACCAAAGTATAAAAAAATTTAAAAAAAAAGCAATTAAGATATTGCTGTTGCACTAATAGCCTCAGCCCGTACACTGGCATGGGCACCCTGACCACAAACCGCCGGCAGCTACAGTGTGTCTGGTCCTTCCCACCCTCTGCAGACTTCAAGAGCTTCAAAGCTCTTCCTTGGTTCTGCTGCTCAGTTTTGTGGCATGTTCTTCTACAAACTTGCTCAGATGCTCCAGATCTCTGTCTCCGCCCTCAAATTTAACTGGGTTCTTTTTGTCCCCACTGGGGGCAAAGTAGATGGTGGGGAAGCCCTCCACCTTGTAGCGTTCGTTGGTGATGTCGTTGGCGGTGGCATCCATCTTGGCAATGACCAGGCCCTTCTGGCTCTTGTATTTCTTGGCCAGGCTGGTATACACGGGTTCCAGTTGCTTGCAGTGCCCACACCATGGTGCATAGAACTCAATGAGGACGTCCTTCTGGGGGTCCAAAACGATGGAGTCGAAAGTCTTCCCCACCACAACCTTGACCGGCCCCTTGTTGTTCTTGGGCACTGGCTGGGATTTGATAACTGGCTTCAGTTTTCCTGCCAAGGAAAGCAAGAGGGGGAGGGGCCATCAGTGCTGAAAAGTCCCTGGACACTGGTGCCTCTCTCTGGACCAGGCAGTGAGGCCAGCCTGACCCAGGAGGGCAGGGCAGTTGCCAGAGGGTGCAAGGCACACGACAGGGGCCAGAAAGAGCCTGACCAACTTGAAGCTGACTGATGCTACAGATGGACTCCCAAATCTTTTCTTGCTTTCAAAGTAAACACTGAAAGAATTGCCAAAAGGAAAAACAATATTCCCAAATGTCCTAAAGATTCTAAGCTGTTCTGGAGTTTGGGACCACAACTGGCCCTTCCCTGGACCAGGAGGTCACAGGGTCCCATGTATGCAGAGAGGAAAGGGCAGCTGGCTGACTTGGGGGCCTTGCACCCATGGCCAGAGTGCCAGACACCCCTCGGCCAGCCCAGGATGAGAGCTGCCAAGGAGACCTGGGTGCACGGCTCACCTTTTTTGAAAGCTGTGACAAACTCCCGGAGGGTGTCAGAGTCGAACCCCTCTGGCTCCATGGCGAACTTCTTCCCATTCTCGTCCAGGATGGCCGCGTTGACGTCCTCCCCACTCTCACTGAGCCCCAGGTCCCTCACCTCCGTGGCATAGTCCTCCTCATCAGCGATGGCGAAGGTGTACTCGGGGAAGTCCTTGGCCACCTCCAGGACTTTGCTCCGCCAAAACTGAGTAGCTGAAACAGATCAAGGGCTGTGAGCTGAACAGAGTGACAGTCCCAGCTCAGACTCTGAGGTGAAGCTTAAGATTCTGTTGCTGATATTCTCTGACACAGAACAAGCCTGGATTCACCTCTACTAGAGAGAAAAGCATTTCTGAAAGAGCCACACTTTGTAGCAGGTAGACCAACAGGCCCCTCGAGACCTGTGCAGGTGGCACAGCCAGGCTGTCAGGGGCTGGGTGAACTTCTTCTGTCTCTGAACTTCTCCTGTCTCTGAACTTCTCCAAAGCTTGGCTACCTAAACTCTAAGAGGGTTCTGGATTCAAGTCTAAGCTCCCCTCTTGCTAAAAAGGGAAGGAAAAAGGATAGTTACAAAGACGACTCTGAAGTCCTAACTTTAAAAAATCCACCGGAGCCACTAACCTATCAGGGCCCCAGGGCTGGATTTCTAAGTGAGTGAACTCCTCCCACCCCCGAGTCGCAGTGGGGGCCCCTCACCAACTCTGTAATCAAAGCTGAAGTCCACGCTGTAGTAGACAACCACCAGAGGACGCTTGGTGTACCGCTTGGCATCGTTAGAGGCCTTGCGATGGCCAACGAGGGGCAAGGCGTGCTTCACCACGTAGTCCTTGATGGCCGATCCCTCTGTAGAGCCCTGTTTCAAAGAGAACACAGGTGAGAGGGGTAGGCAGGATTAAAAAAAAAAAAAGCCTTCATTCAAAACTCACACCTCTCACTGCCATTTTTGCTTTGTTTTGAGTTGAAGTCTCACTGTCACTCAGGCTGGAGTGCACATGGCATGATCATAGTCACTGGCAACCTCAAACTCCTGGGCTAAGGTGATCCTTCCTCCTCAGTCTCCCTAGTAGCTGGTACTACAGGTGCACAACACCATGCCTGGCTACTTTTAAAAATTTTTTGTAGAGATAAAAATTTGTCTAGACCGGTCTTGAACTCCTCGGTTCAAGTGATCCTCCTGCCTAGTTCTCCCAAAGTGTTGGGATTACAAGTGTGAGCCACCATACCTGGCCTCATTGCCACTGTTCATGAGCACAACTGTTTGCTTTGAAGGGAGTCAGCATGGGGGATGAAGAGTGGAGATATCTGAAGGGATCTGTCTCAAAAAGTGCAACACTCTGGGCTTATCCCCATCCAAACACACCCCAATGATTCCTTGCTATCTTCTGGGGCTCTATTACCCCAGTGAACACTAGGTAGGCTTTTCAGGCAAAGGCAGACGCTACATACCCTTTCTCTTGGGTCTGGGCTCAAGGAAGGCCTGGCTCTCAGACTACAGGAGCAGTCAACATGGATTGAACAGTGTAGAATTTTCCATCTTCAGCTCCTGTGACCATTACAACAGTCCCAGGGGACACAATCCAGAGAACGAGGTTAAGTGAGGCCCAAACTCACACAGCTGGTAGTCAAGATGCTTGCACTCAGGCAGTCGATCCTTCTGCCTCAGCCTTCCAAGTAACTGGAACTACAGGTACGTGCCACCACGCCCAGCTAATTTTTTTATTTTATTGCAGAGACAAGGTCTTACCATGTTGCCCAGACTGGTCTCGAACCCCCAGGCTCAGGCAATCCTCTTGCCTGAGCATCCCAAAGTGCTGGGATTACAGGCATGAGCCACTGTGCCCGGCCGAGAAGTTACATCTTTTTTTGTTTTTTGAGTTGGTGCCTCACCTAGGCTGGAGTGCAGTGGCACATTCATGGCCACCCCAGCCTTGACCTGCTAGGCTCTGGCGAGCCTTCCTCCTCAGCCTTCCAAGCAGCCAGAATCACAGGCACGTGCTACCACACTGAGCTAATTTTTGATTTATTGTAGAGACTAGGTCTCGCCAAGTTGCCTGGGCTGGTCTTGAACCCGCGAACTCAGGCAATCCACTTGCCTCGGCCTCCCAAAGTGCTGGGATTACAGGTTGAGCCACCAAGTCCAGCTACAAGTTACATCTTTAATGTGCATATTATACAAGAGCAGTGTTACTTCAGGTAAGAATCTGGAAGCAGACAACACTGGAAGCCTGGCTGAGGTGCTTGTCACTGCTGAGACCATCCCTCCCTCCTGACATGCTGTCGTGAGGCTGCAGCTGTCCTTGGACAAGCTGAACAATGCAGTGTGTTAAGGCTGGCTGAGGAGGCTTTCCAGGTAGGATGTTTTAGTGTCAGGTGAATCCAACTCTGACATTACATGACACTCGTGACTAGGTGGGCTCAGTGGCGGCTGCTCTGAGGACACAGTCTCAGGTAGTCAGTGGAGAATGTGTGTGTGTGTGTGTACACGGGGTGTCCTGGAGGTAGGGGCTCCCACTTAGTAAGGACTGAGTCACTCACAGACATTGCCCTCACAACAGCCCCGTGGTGGGCACAGTGAGGTTAACTGTTTGCCCGAGGATGTACAGCTAGGAAGTGGTGGATGACCCTGAGAGCTCCAGAGCGCCCATCTGGGTGGGAGGGCCTTACTTGGGGGCGGGAGAGGGCGAAAGGGAGCAGAAGGCACTCAGGGAGAAAGCAGCAGGGACAGAGGCAGGGAACCAGGTGCAAAGAGGATCCTGTCTGATGGACTGGGTGGGTGGAATATGCTGGAAAAGTAGATAAAGAGGGCAGTGGAGACCACACTAAGGCACAAGACTCATTTTCCAGGTGGCAGGAGGTCATGGAGTCTGTAATCATAACAGCAACCGGAGTGAACTTCACTCAAAAGGCAAACTCCCAAGGAAAGCGGCAGTAGTGTAGACAGATGAGCCTGCCTGGATCTTCCTTAACCTCTGTGGGGTCAGGGATCCCTTCAAGAACCTACTGAAAGCTACAGACTCCTTTCCTGGGAACACATGCTCCCACAGACCTGAACCTAATTCCTTGGGGCCCACAGCGCTCCAAGTCCATCAGGGCTCCTCTTTGGACCCAGGATCTTATCCTTGGGTAGAAGGAAGAGAAGCTGGAGGGAGGAGTCACAGCAGCCACTGTTAAGTCCAGGGAGGCGGAGGGTGACCCTGAGACTCACATCAGTAGAGAAACAGAAGGGGTGGACACACAGGACTTGAGAGAGAAGCAACAGGACTAAAGACTAAGGGAAGAGATGGAGGACGGGGCAGCCAGAGGACATCAGGGTGGTCTTCCCAAGGTACTAGCGTGTTCCTGTGCAGAACCTGGGGGCTTATTCAATCATGTGCTCCCCCAACTCCAGATGTGTCCTACAGTTCAAACAGCAAGGTTCCCAGCACTGTGGAGCCTGCACAGACTGGTAAGGACCCCTGTATTCCCCTCTCAGCTCTGCCTCTCCCTAAGGGCTGCAGGGCCCCGTGTGTGAGCGCTCACATCTCTGCAGCTCAGTCTGTCAAATGAAAGCTTTGGATTCAACATCAAGATTGCTTCCAAATCTGAGATCTACTCACTGGGCCCCTTCGGAAGCCCTCGGAGCACTGAGCTGGACCCAGGCTCCCCAAGGCTGGGACCTCCCCCTTTGCCCTTCTATAGCTGGTGTATCACACGTAGGGGGTGGAGGGGAATACGTGCAGCAGTGGAAAGAAAGATCCACCTGCAAATCTCAACAGTTCCATCCAGTGAACAAAAAAGGGCTGCCATTGCCCTGCAGTCCTTGACCCCCGAGTCGCCTGCCAACCAATGAGACTGAGTGGCACATCCTGGCTATAAGCCACACCAGACACCCAGGCCAAGCCTACCATGAAACAGGTGCTGAGGGAGATGGGTGCTTGCCTGCCAGGAGGTATGAAAAGCAGGAGCAACTACTCTGGCAAAAGCAGTCAGCACCCTGCCAGGGGCCTCAGGTCCTGTGACTTGCCAGGTGTGCGAGAGCCCTGACCCCCCCAACCCTGTGCCTCCTGCAAACCTGTATCATGACTGCCTGCTGCCTGTGCTCCCGTCCAGTGCCTTCAGGGAACTTGTGGCCTGGGGAGAGGAGGTTGGGAAAGGGGCTCAAGATCCTACAGAGTGAAATCTCCATGTTCAAGATGACATGGCTCAAGCAGTTTTTATACTGGCGGTGCCCGGCATGGCCCTGGGGAGCCTTTGCTCACCTGAACGTCCATCACGTTGCTCCTGGGCTCATACTTGGACTGGAATTTCTCGGGCTGCATTACGACCAACTTCCCCAGGGAAACTTTCAAGAACTTTGCTATTTCAGTACTGAAAGTGTGGTGAAATTTGTAATCTTCTCTCAGGTTGTTAGCTGAAAAGTTAACAGAACAACACAATGCGATTTATTACACTGCTTAAATGTCTGAGGCCTAAACTGTTACCCACAGCAGCCAAAGCAAAGGCCCTGAAAAGTACCACCCTAAGTTCTGTGTGGACAATTCCTAAAGCTTAAACACTCAAAAAGAGTTTGTTTTTAAAAACTCATTACAGGCCGGGCTTGGTGGCTCAGTCTGTAATCTCAGCACTTTGGGAGGCCAAGGTGAGTGGACTGCTTGCGCCCGCAAATTTGAGACCAGCCTGGGTAACTTGACGAGTCCTCGTCTCTACAATAAATCAAAAATTAGCTAGGCATGGTAGTACATGTAGTTCCAGTTACTTGGAAGGCTGAGGCAGAAGGATCGCCTGAGCCCAGCAGGTAGATGCTGGGGTGGCGGCTGAATGTGCCACGGCATGCTAGCCTAGGCGACATAGTGAGATTCCAACTCAAAAAACTAAAAACAAAAAACAAAACTCGATACAGATATAGTATCTAATTCCTGTATGTTGGAATTTGTTAAAAAAAAAAAAACAAAACCAAAGGAATATTCACAAAAAACCTGGAACTAATCTTTCAGGAGCTACCATCGATTGACATCTTCAGTGATGAGAAGACACCAATTCTAGCAACAGAGCACGTGTGAGCACTGGACATTTTCCCCAAGCTGGTGGGCTGCCTGTCTGTGGGCTGGAGCCCTGAATGGCATACTTTGGCTATATATACTGTTACTTAAATCTTGAAGAAACTCTAAGGTGAAACTCTACTGTCTGAGGATGCTCTATAACAGGACTTGGTGAACTTTCTGGGAAAGACCAGGTGGTGCATAGTTTTGGCTTTGTGGACCACTTGGTCTGTCCCAACTACTTAATTCTGCTGTTGCAGTGGAAAGGCAGCTGGACAGCGTGTGTACCAAGGAGTGTGGCTATGTTCCAAAGAAACTTAACTTACAAAGACAGGTAGTAGGCCACACCAGGCACATGGGCCAATTTGCCAACCCCTGCCCCAAATCCTACAGGTAAATGTACCTTTAGTTCCTCCCCTCTCCTCTCATTGAGGTATCCAAACCTATTATGAGGCGATTCTGAGATTTAAACATCGGGTGTCATTCCACTGACAAAGGGCTCTTGGCCTAGAGGTTTGGGATGCCCAACTGGGTTATAGGATGCATATATAAGATGATAAGTCATGTTTTGGGGAAGGTAGAGGGAGGGAGCAGTAGCCTGGATGAGCTTATGGCTTTCAGAATCAGAAAGACCTAGATTCAAGTAATAATTTTGTGTAACTTTAGGCATGTTAGTTATTAACCTGCCAAGCCGCTGGGTACAGTGGCTTATACTTATAATCTCAGTGCTTTGAGGGGCTGACGTGAGAGGATTGCCTGAGTACAGGGGTTTGAGATCAGCTTGGGCAACTTGGTGAGACCTCATCTCTAAAATAAGTAAAAAAAAAAAGTTAGCCAGGTGGAGCATGTCTGTGGTTCCAGATACCTGGAAGGTTGAGGCAGAAGGATCACCTAAGCCCAGGAGGTTGAGGCTACGGTGGCTGTGACTGTGCCCCTGCACTCCAGCCTGTGTGAGAGAGACGCTGACTCAAAAAAAAAAAAAAGTGGCCCTGTCAGCTATGTGTAATGGTAATGAGGACAACAGGGACCCGGACCCAGCACCAGTATGGAAAACTTATTCCCAACACATGTGATCTCAATTCTTCCATCAAATCATTTTTAAAACATATCCCAGGAGCTTTATGCAAAAGCAGCAAATGCAGAAGCCTTGAATGCATGCATCTTGTTCAGCCCAGAGGGCCACGACTCACCAGCATCCTGATACTGCTGGTAGGCTGGGTCACTCTCCCCCTTAAAAATGCCAATGATGATGGCATCATCTCCATCCTTCAGGAACTCCTGGACCTGCTTCATGGACAGAATCTCCTTGGAAGGAGGCCCAGACTGCTCGATCATGTAGTCAACAATCCCTGGAAGCAGAGCACACATCTAAGGAGGGGGCCTCAAAACTGCCTGCGTCCTGCTGTCTGCATCTGCCTGCACCTGCCCACACCTGCCTGCTCCCAGCACTTGCCAGGGCAGCTTTCTGTCAGGTAGCCTCCTTTCCCTACTGTGGGTGGAGAGATGGAATTGGTCATACCATATTTTTCTCGTGGGCCGTTGTAGTCAAAAGGCTTTCCCTTGCGGAAAATTTTCAGGGTGGGATAGCCAGAGACATCAAACCTCTTGGCCAGGTCTGTTTCTGTGGTGGCGTCTACTTTTGCCAGTGGAATTGGAGGAGAGCGCTTGCTGAGCTCCTTGGCGGCCTTCTCGTACTCAGGAGCAAGTTTCTTGCAGTGTCCACACCTGCCAAGAGGAAGTTGGTGTTGTCAGGGGCCTTCCAGTGTGGACTTGCCTTCCAGCGAGATGAAGCACAGAACTCGCTCCGTGTTCTCAAGCACCTTGTCCATGTCCAGCAAACTTCTGAATACCTCCTAGATGAGGGTGCCAAGCCAGACCCCCGAGAGCTACAGCAGAAGACACGTGCTTCCTTCCACAGTATTCACACACTGAGGTGACACACACGAGCATCAGTAACTGCAGCACAGGGTAAGGCATGAGAAAGACCAAGACAATGTCCCAAGGGAGAATATCTTCCTGGTTGGTGCCCACAAAGATATACACCAGGGATGACTTCACAGAGGGAGTACAGTTGAGCTGGGACCTGAGGGACAGGGAGGAATTAGACAGAAGCCTATGAGAGGCAGGGTGGTGGGAGGGCCAGCGGACCCAGGTAACAATGTGAACAAAGGCGCGAAGAAAGGAAGAGTGTCACAAATCCTCACCGACACAAACCACCCGGGGAGAAGACGAGTGTGAGTCAGGGAAAGAACTACCTAGCTCCTGTCTGGACAACAAGAACCCACAACTCACACCTGGCCCGGCCACGTTGTTGTGGGCTCTCAGTTAAGATAAATTATTATCTTGTCAAAGTCCTTAGGACACCCAAATGAATAAAAGGATAGACCCTGCAACATGACACTATTTATCGAGTAAAAGGAGAATTGTTTGCTGAGGCATCATAAAACCCATGAAGGTCTGCTGGTCTGCTCACCCTAGCTCCTGAGCGATATAGAGCAACCAGCCAGGAAGATGTCATGGTCACTGTTCTTCCTGCCAGCTCCCACCTCCCCACCAGACCAGGGTCCCTTGTGCAGCAAAATAGGGGCCAGTGTCTCAGTGCAGCAGGGCTACAAGGGTGCCTCAGGCCTGCCCGCTCCCTACATGCCCCAGATGTTTCCTTCCTCCTCCCCCAACTCATCTCGTTCTCCAACCACCCACCCGTCTTCTCTTTTCATTTGTGCACTGAAACACGCCCAGGTCCAGTGGTCTCTGCGGCAAAACCCAGAGACCTTGGGTTTAAGCTCGTTCAGGTACTGCAGAGCAAGGGTGTCCTAGCCACAAGCCCAACCCTGCTAACTGTTAAGCCCACAAGCTTCCTCTCCTCAGTGACTCCCCAGGGGCTCACCTACAGAACACCTCCAGGTGAGGCCATTCGTGCTGGCCTGGTAGTCAGGTTCCTGTTTCAATTTCGCTGGCTTCTGTTCTGGTCTATACAGCACATCCTGACAAACTAAGCCCTCTCAAGAATCAGAACCATGACAAAGTCACCAAGATAAATGATACCTCGGGCCATTTCTTGAGAAGGCAGATGGCCTCTCCTGGAGCTATGCTCACCTCTCCCTTAAAAACAGTCTTTCTTTCTCTTTGCTCTGTCTACTCTGACTGCTCCCTGGCTTACCCAAGCAACTGATCATGCCTCCCTCCCCTGCCCATGAAGCATCCACCTCTGTTCTCCAAGTAGGTCACCCTACAAACCAGCCACCTGCACTCACTCCCGCTCTACCTCTCTTTCTGGCATCTTCTGTCCTTTGGGCCCCTTCTCCTACTCAAGAAAGGACTACCTGGCAGCAGTATCCACACTCACTCCTCCAAAAGCCCTCTTCTAGGAGACCTGGTGCTACAAGCCTCTCCCTACAACTTGTGTCCACCATGCTCTGCTCTTTGCTTCACCAGTGTGGCATCTGCCAGCCTGCATCTAGTGTCCGGCAGGGTGCTGAATACAGGAAGTATCTCAACCATATGAAGCTGACACCATCTTACCAGGGGGCATAAAACTCCACCAGCATGATTTCGGCATCATTCACAACTTCGTCAAAGTTGTCCTTGGTCAACACAAGTGTGACTTCTGGTGGAGGCGTCCAATCGGGCTGGGAGACTTCTTTCACCTTAGCAACAATTTCTGAAAGAAACCAAGCAAGGCTGAGCACATGGAAACCTGAGCTGGCAGGTTCCTCCCCTGCCCCCAGAAGCAGGTGGGGATGAGGGAAGGGGTGAGGACAGGAGAGAGTGGCAGGGCTCATAAGAGCAGGAAATGTATGACTTCCTGAAATCCAACTACATTCCTAGTCAGGGCCACCTCCATAGTTTAAGGATACAGTTCAGAGTCAGAAGGTCCACTGTTTTCCAACCGCCTTCTGTCCTATTTCTGCTGCCACACACACGACCTGCGAACTTCTCCAGAAAGCCCAAGACTTACTTAGCAACACGACAAAGCAGGCTTCCTGTATTATCAAACTATGGCACTAACTCCAAGAGAATCCCCACCAGCCATCTCCCGATGGTTTTGACCACATATGCCTACTTATATAATTTGGGGGCATCCTCTTAACACACACACATTGTGTATGTATTTAGTTATACATATCCAGCACCAGTATATCATACATATCACATATATCATGTGGAAAAGAAAATGAGAAAAATGTAAAAGCAGAGCAATAGCATCACTGGGGAAGGATAAAAAATAAAACCCATTTGTGGCCTCATTCCCCAGATATGGACTCAGTGACTGGAGTGGCACACAAAAATGTATTCTTTTTTTTTTTTTTTTTTTTTGAGTTGGAGTCTCACTCTGTCGCCCAGACTAGAATGCAGTGGCCGCTCCTGGCCACCGCAGCCTCGACCTGCTGGGCTCTGGCGATCCTTTCGCCTCAGTTTTCCAAGTAGCCGGAATTACAGGTGCGTGCTACCACGTCCGGCTAATTTTTTGATTTTATTGTAGAGATGAGGTCTCACCTGCCCAGGTGGGTCTCGAACCCGCGGGCTCAGGCAATCCACTCACCTCAGCTGCCCAAAGGCGCGGGATTACAGGCTGAGCCACTGAGCCTGGCACAAGAATGTATTCTTACAAAAAACTTGCTAAGTGGTTCTTAGGCCCAGTGGTTGCAAACTCTCGCCTCTTTTTCACTGTAGTATCCAGCAAGGGGCCAAGTCTAGAATACTCCTGCAAAGCAGCAGTACCTTCTTGGCATATTCACAGCAGAAACTACCTGCCCCGGCCACACCCAGAGGTCCTGAGCTAGTTAAGCCAGTTAACATGGGAGGAGGCCCATTTACTACAACATGCTCTAAAGGTTCTAAGACGGCCACGTCCCTCCTGGTCAAACACCGGGCACAGACCTCCAATACATATGCCTACATACTTGTAAACAATAAAAGTATAGTACTTTCAACTTGTTTTTAGATTAAGGTCCTTATGTACTAACATGGCTAAGACATATTTGCTAAATAAAAACACGAAGGTGCAGGTTAGTATTTAAGATATGGTAACAACTATAAAAATGAGAAAATTATACACATACACAAACATATTTCCCTTTACATATGCACAACGTTTCTAAACAATACAGAGGAAACTCGTTATACTAGCTGGAGGGGAGCTGGATCATCCAGGTTCAGGGTAGAAAGATTATTCATTAAGCTACCTCCTTGAATTACAAAACATATTAAACATATTACCCAGTCAACAGACAGACAAACGCACTGTGCCACTAAATGTCAATGGAAATGACCCCAAAATGAGTTCTACTGCTTGAAGAAGCAGAGAAGAGCCTCTCACACCAACATGAAGGAGCTCTGAGATCACGTCCATCTGAATCTGACCCTGTGTTCTGCAGGTTAAAAACCCAGGACCCAGAAAGGGGAAGACACTTGCTGGGACACAAGCCTATTCATGGGTATGAAGATCTGAACCCTATTCGATGTTCTTTTCACTGTGCCACACTAGGAATGGAAAATGCAGCATCACCCCCCCCATTTTTTAGTGATTAACAGAGATATGTCCTTGTTAAAGGATACAATTTCACTTGTTCATTTGTTTAATAAAATGTATGCAGTGTCTAATGTGAGCCAGGCAGGGATGCATCAGGCCAGATTGCAGACGCCCTCGGCAATCTCATGGATGTGGCTCTCTGTACCTGCGGTTTCCAGCTTGTGGCTCAGGACCAGCAGCACTGGCAAGCCCTGCATGCTTGTAAGAAATGTAAATTATCTGGCCCGACTTGAGATTCACTGAATCAGAAACTGTTGGACTGTGGCCCGGTAATCTGTCTGAAAAAGCCCTCCAGGTGACTCTGACGCATGCTAAGCATCAAGAACTACTGCTCTAGAACACCACCATTACTTCCTAACACTCCTGCTCCAGATCCTGAATTTCATGGTCTGAAATGGGAAGACACCTCTCCCATCCAAGAATGAGTTTAATTTAGATCTCAGTTAACCCAAATATTCTACCAGAGCTGCTGTTCCTAGGAAAGCCAGTCCTTAGTCCACTCAACTTTTCTTCCTTTCTGTTATCCAAATTCCCACTCTCCACATATTCAGAAGTTCCTGGGGGGAATGAGTCCTCTACTAGCTCACCTTCCTGGGTCCTGGAGCCATCGTAGTCAACAGTCTGCCCTTTCTTAAGGATCTTGATGGTGGGATAGCCACTCACGTCAAACCTACTGGCCAGTGTGGATGCTGAGGTTGCATCGATCTTAGCAACAGCGATGGGAGGATCATTATCCTTTAGGATGGTAGCAATTTTTTCATATTCTGGAGCGAACTGCTTGCAATGTCCACACCTAATCATTAGATTTAGGGAAGAAGAAATAGGTTAGTTGCACCTATTGGAATTTAAATTCATCAAGAGCTATGGTCTGGATTTGATTTTTTTTCCCGCCAAAACTCATGTGGAAATTTGATCCCTAATGTGGCAGTGTGGGGAAGTAAGGCCTTAGTGGTAAGGGCTTGAGTCATGGGGCAGATTCCTCACGAATAAGCCAGTGCCTTCCCAGGAATGTGAAGTGTAGGCTTCCTCCCTCCCTCACCATGTGATCTCTGCACATGCCCCTTTCCACTTTCTACCAAAAATGGAGGCAGCCTAAGGCCCTCACTAGAAGCTGAGCAGATGCTGGCTTCACACAGATCTAGGTTTGAATTCAGCTCTGCCCTGGGGAAATACTTTCAACATCTAAACCTTGGTCTTTCCATCTGTAAATTTTTCAAAGTTTGGTGCAGTGACCCCTTTCAGGAGGTCTTGTGAAGGCAAAATTCTTTAGACATTGTTTGTCTTTTATACTCATTCTGAGTCTGAAGTAGTTTTCCAGAGGTTCCCTGACTTGCAAGGATGTCAGTATTCTAATGTTAACATATAATGAGCTGTTGTTATGCCCAACTAATTTTTCTTGATTTATTGTGGAGATGAGCTCTCTCCAAGTTGCCCAGGCTGGTCAGGAGTCCTCAATTTTTAAGAGTGTTAAAGAGTCTTTTGTCTAGAAAGTATGAGAACTGATGATGTATGGAATAAGAAAACATAACCTGTTAAACTTGTTAAAAGGACTATTTATTTATTTATTTTTGAGTTGAAGTCTCATTCTATTGCCCACACTGCAGTGCAGTGGCACGCTCATGGTCACCACAGCCTCGACCTGCTGAGCTCAGGTGATCCTTCCACCTCAGCCTTCCAAGTAGTTGGAACGACAGGCACGTGCCACCATGCCCGGCTAACTTTTTGATTTACTGTATAGAGATGAGGTCTTGCCAAGCTGCCCAGGCTGGTCTCAAACATGTGAGCTCAGGCAATCCTCTTACCTCGGCCTCCCAAAGTGCTGGGATTATAGGCGTGAGCCACTGTGCCCATTCCAAAAGGACTATTTAGATGTTTTATATAAAACCCTCATGCCGTCTTGACCATCAGGCACTGGATACACAACATGAGCATATCCTGACTTCTTGATCTCAGAAGCAAAACAGGGAGGGTAGAGGACAGAGAAAAGTAAAGCAGGGCTTATAACATATATACGGCAGGGATGGGGAAGGGAAAGATTGTAATGAACTGCATCAGGAGAGGAAGGGATAAAAGAAGTGGGGGGTACCTGACTGTTCCCTCCAGGGCCTGTGTGTGCAATAAAAACACTGCACACAGGTCAAAAGCCTGCACTTGGGACATTGGCCCTGGTGGGAAGAGGGAGGCGGAGTGGCCTGGTCAGGGCAGAATCTGCAACAAGGACGTGTCTGTTTCCAGCACAGGGCTCTGTGTCATTGCTGTTTGTCAAACGGCCATCCCTGAACTGTGACCATCACAGGACGTATTCATATATAACCCACTGGATAGAGGACACTGCCTTCCATGAGGGCTGGCTCATGGAAAGCAGTGGGACAACTGAGCTCCCAGCTTCTAAATCTACACTGCGAGTTCTTGCCCTGTAGATGACCTTGTGAGGTGTCAAGTGTGTGAAGCACAGGGCTTGTCTACCTGCAGGAACTAGATTGTGGTCCTTACCAAGGAGCGTAAAACTCCAGCAGCACTGTGTCTTTGTCAGCTACAAAGTTATCGAAATTTGCGTCATTTAAGACCAAGACGCCATTTTCTTCCTTAACTTCCAAATCGTCTTCCTCATCGTCATCATCTTCCTCCTCCTCTTCCTCTTCATCCTCAATAGCATTTTCTCTATTAGAAGAATCTGAATAGAAAATACTCAGACTGGTTAGGAACCCAGCAACTCTCCTCCACCTCAAAACTTTCCTAGAACCCAAAAGTTCAAAAGGTGTCTTGAGTCCTGGTGACATCAGGCTTCCTCCACGCCAGCAATTCTGCTCTAAGTTTGCCATTTAAGATTTCATTAAAAGGGAGGTCATGGCTAAACAATATTTAAAAACAGTTCTAGAATTTAAAGTCCAAATGCCCCAGCAGGAGCTAGAGGGCAGAAAAGGGTCCTCTCCAGGTTTGCTTGTGGTCCTCTGCCTTGCTCTGCATACTTCCCACCAGGCATGGACAGTCCCAGCACTGGCCAACCACCCCCCCACCCATTGCACTGTCCTCTGCAATCTTCCCAAGGTCTCACCCCTGTAGCATAGGCTCTTCTACTCACATCCTATGTTTTGCATCTCAGGAGCACCTCATTTTGTGATTCTTCCCACGTCTGTGTTCAAGGGCAAGGTTACCTTTCACTGATATGCCCCCTCTCCACCCCCATATGCTTTCCACAGGTAGGCCTCAATAAAGCCTCCCAGGAACAAATTGCCTGCCTGGCCCCCAAAATAGTACAAAAAGGAAAACAGTAGTCATCCTTGACTTTTCATTCTGGGGTATAAATTACTAATTCAATTTCTGAAAGGGGGTGGCATTTTACCTCACTGTCGAAAAATAGCTCTATGGGTTGTATGTCTAGAGGGAAAGGCTGAAGTATGAGAAGAGGGTGGGGAATCATATTTTACTTATAAAGTCACTCCTGAGTAATCTCCAGGGTGGAAGTTATTTTGGGATGACAAATTTAGAAATGTATGGGGCCAGCATGCACCAAAAATTATACCTTTGCTTGGAAGCTAAATTTTCTTCTCAAAATGTGAGAAACTGTGTATGTCTCACCATGGAGGTTCAATCTAATTTTTTTGCCAAACTACAGATATAAAGAAGTTCAGAACTGCCATTCTTATTAGCTAGGTTGTTCGGCTGTTCGGCTACTGTTACATCAGTAAACAGAACCAAGTGTGGCAAGCACAGTTAATTTCATTAACTCTGAAGTTAGAATGTTTCAAGCGGCCAATTATTCTTTCTGGAGATACATCCCTGGAGGTAAGTCAACACTGCTAGTTATTGTTTGGCGCTGTGGGTGAGATCTCGGTCTGAAAGCCTAAAACCCCTGGGACTCGCATTGTGGACTCTGCAGCTTCTTGAACCAGGGTGGGACCCTGCATGGCACCTCAAGGTCCCACCATACTCAGCTCCTTCCAGCCCCATCTGCAGTCTGGGTGGGGTGGGTAGCACTGTTCATCATCAGTTTGCCAATCTGCAAACAAATTACAAAAAGCCAACAAAAAACCCACTGGCACACAAATCACCTCTTTTCCCTTTAAACATCCACTGCTTTGTCCTGACTTGTACATTCTTCTCTCCAACTTAAGGCCGAAGCTCATCCTCTTTCGGGGGAGGGAGAAACAAAATGCCAAAAGCAAACCCATCAATCTGAGACGACTGAGCAGGCTTTGTGATCCTACCTACCCTCCCCCTACCCCCCACAGCAGACACTCCCTTGGCACCATCAGCAGGGGGGCTGGGAGGATGGGCAGGGGCAGGGCCAGGCCACCTCCTCCTCTGGGGTCTAGGGAATGTGTGAGGAGACAGCCACCGCTGAGTGTGAGCACAGGCAGGAGCCCACACAGCAAGTGCTTTCTGACATTTCCCTGAGGAGGAGAGGATGGTTTCCTCACACTGGAGATAATCCAATGTTCTCAAGCTTCTCCTGTCTCTATTCAAATCTTTCTAGGCACCAGAGGATGGGGGTGGGGGGCAGCTTCCTCACACTGGAGATAACCCAATGTCCCCGAGGTTTCCTATCTTTCTATTCATCCACTCACATTTTTTTCTAGATACCTGAGAATGGGGAGGAAAAGAACTTATGCTCTGTGGTAGAGCTTGTTTCTTCACACTACACTAGACCCAATCCCCTTCCACTCATATCTGGCAGCCCGCATTACATGCCCTGGTCCTCATGAATCAGAGGACCAAATGCTCTTGGGAACCTCTGAGCTTAACACTGGCTCACTAGGGGTCACGGTCACTGCCCTGGACACTTCCAGGAATCAGGCCCACAGCAATCCTGTAAGGAAAGCACTGAGTTGCCCTATGCTGACCTGTGGGATGCTAATCATCGCTACTTTCCAAAAGGCTGGTCTGAACATCCCTCACTTGAAAGTCCACCCAAAATGACTTGGGGGCTGGATGCAGTTTCTCTACTCTAGCTGGGGGCTAGTAGGCACGCACTTCCCACCCGCAGTCGACATGTTCACATGGCCCTTTATTGGTGGTTAGAGTTTTTGGGCTGTCTCCATATTCACCCTCACTGGCTGGCTGCTCTGCCAGTAAGGCAGATGGGAAGATTGGAGGAAGGTTAGAAAGAAAGCACTGGGGAACGTAGTCCAGTCTTCTAGCTAGGACACACAGCCAGGAGAGAAGGGGACTGCAATAATAGGTTCAGTGCATGGGTATAAGGGACTGTGAGCATACCATTGCACTTCAGCCTGGGCGACAGAGACTCCAGCTCAAAAAACAAACAAATGACAACAAAAAGAAAACAAAACAAAATATATCTAAGCCTTCCAGCACCTTCCGAAAGGGTATAATCTTTCTTGGCATGAGGCAGAGTGATGTTTACAGTGAAGAGACCTGAAACATGGTCACACAGGCAAGTCCTTTCCAGAGTGAATCTGGAAACAAAGATTTTTTTTTTTTTTAACCTATGCTCAGCCTAAAGTGGATTCCCAACACTACCAGTGATGGAGCCCTTGTGAGTAAATGGGTATTCATGAGTTACCATAGGACAGAGCATTCCTAAGGGGCAACTTATTTTTTGACACTTTAAAAAACAATTTCAATATCTTTTTAAAGGAAATCCCCTACATAAGGAAGGCCTCGCAACTGCATTAAGGCATGGCTCCTACCTTTCCATTCCTCTTCAACTCAGACAATCCCAGGACTGATTCCTCTGCAGTTTGAGAAGGTGCTAGCTCTATATTTCTATCTACTAGAAATCCGCACACCCAGGCCACGTGCAATGGCTCACGCTTGCAATCCCAGCACTTTGGGAGGCTGAAGCAAGAGGACTGCTTGAGTTCAGGAGTTCAAGACTACCCTGGACAACACAGTAAGACCTCATCTCTACAAAAAACCCCCCAAAACCTAAAAGTTATCCAGGTGTGGTGGTATGGACCTGTAGTCCCAGCTACTCAGGGGGCTGAGATGGGAGAATCATCCGAACCCAGGAGGTCAAGACTGTGCCTGTACTGTGCCATGTACTCTAGCCTGGGCAACAGAGTGAGACACTGGCTCAGGGAAGGAAAAAAGAAACCCACACATCCATGTAAGCAAAACACCTCACATTTTAATCGGGAGACCACTTTTCACTGGGCTTAACTTTTAAAGTAGACATTCAGGATAGAAAATATATACAGGTCAGGCACAGAGGCTCACACTTGTAATCCCAGCACCCTGGGAGGCAGAGTGGGAGAAGTGCCTCAGTCCAGGGGTTTGAGACAAGCTTGGGCAACTTGGGGAGATAAAAAAATTAGTCAGGTCTGGTGGCATGCCTGTGGTTCCAGCTACTTGGAATTCTGTGGCAGAAGGATCTCCTGAGCTCAGCAGGCTAAGGTTGCGGGGACCGTGAGCATACCACTGCACTTCAGCCTGGGTGACAGAGACTGGCTCAAAAAACAAACAAATGACAACAAAAAGAAACTATATCCAAACCTTCCATCACCTTCCAAAAGGGTATAAGCTTTCTTGGCATGAGGCAAGAGAGGTGTCTCTCATTCATTTCCACATTGCTTTGCCCACACAGCAAGGCCACTCCTGAAACATGGGGCCTCTTGTCTAACAACAGGTTGCTGCAACCTCTGTCCACTTCTAAAGAACACACCTGATGCCAACACTGGACCCTTGCCCCACCAGGACACAGACAGCTTCTTCAAGGATGTTCTCACTCTTACTCTGGGTCCTCACCTGGTCATTCTCTAATCCCCAGCAGAGAAGTGCTAATGCCTGGGTAAACTCTGCCATTAGGCTAATACTGGATAGTTCATATCAAACAATGAGAAATTTGTGATTAGCTACAGTCTCTTTGCAAATTACAGGTATTATGTGCCAAGCACTGTGCTGAGCTCTTAAACACACCAATTGATACATGCACTTTACAGATGAATAAACCGAGGCACAAAGAACTCGAGTAAAGTAAAAAGTTACTTTACTTAGTGGAGCGGGCTGCCCATTAACTGCTTTGCGGTATTGCCACAATAGATTTTCTCCCCAATATGCCCAATGTTTTTGATAGAATTGTTTAGATTTTCTGCATTTTTAGGGCACTGAAAAGAATTACATCTCAGTAATGAAAAAAGGGGGGCAATTTAACAGTTCCTTAGCATGCACACCAAGTGAAATTCCACTTACTTTTAAATCTAAACAAATCTTATCCTAAATAAAAACAGGCAACAAACAGGATAAAAATATTTTCCTTTCCCATTTAACTAGAAGGATGTGAAAAGTACAGGCGACTTCTAAGCTGAGACATGTAACCTGAAGCTTAATCCATCAGGGCTTAAGGTGAATTTAGTTACTACATTGGGGGATGGGGGGAGATTTAGGTGTCCAGACACCACTGTGCTGTTTGAATCTGAAACGCAATAGAGGCAAACAAAACAAAACAAAACAAGAAAACCCTAAATTCTTGGTATATCAGGGGTAGGGGGTAGTATAGCACCAAAATAAATCTGTCGGACAAGTTATATGCAACAGGCTTTGAAAATGAAGGACCAAGGGCCCTCAGAAATGGGAGAGTCAAAGATCTAGAAGCTCTGCCCATAGTACAGGCCCTTGGCCATGACAACCACAGGGATTCCTGGGCTCACTCCATGGGCAACTGCTTCCCAGGAACACTACTACATCAGTGATCTGTGACCCAAAGGATAAACTCACTGGTTCTAACAGTCCTGGAAGTCCACCCAAGTTTGCCACTCCCCCAGGCCTCTCAAGAATCCCTCAAGACAGAATCACTGGATCAAAACTAAGACAAAACTACAGTGCTTTTTAGCTGTTTCTTCCAAAAAGCACCCTCCACTGATACTGGCCCTCAAACTCCATTGTCTCCCAAAGTCGATTCTGCCTATGGCTCAGTGCAGAACTTGCCTAAAACAGATTCCAGGGCCCCTCCCCTGCATTCTGCTGCAGTATATTTTAGCTATCTGTATTTAAATAAGCACCCAGGTGATTTGGGTAAAGGTCCCAAGGCACACTTGTAGGCAGTCCCGCTAGCTGGGTTCCTTTCGGCAGGTGTTAGATTTCTGAGCGCAGGTTTTCACTTCCTTTTGATTCTGGGCAAAGACTCTTTTTAACAAAAGTGACCCATGAAGAAGTTACTCAACCTGTTTGAAAGAGTATAAAGTCCACAATTCCCCCGCACACTAATATTAGACAAGGGGGTTTATTTATATTGGAACAAACTCAGTATTCAAAAAGGCAGAGAGGAAGCGGGTTAAGACCTGTACTGGGATGCCCTGTTCTCTAGGAGTAACAATCTTTTCTTCACTAGTACTTCCCGCTTTTCAAAGTTCTTTTATGTTTGCAGCTGATTGACTTCGAAGAAAAATGCAGCAAGATGATTAGTGGCTGCATTATTCCTACTGGAGTGCGTGCTTCATGGGCAGGGACCACACTCACCATCCTTTCCACTCAGAACCCATCGCAGTGACAAGTACAGAGTACGTGCTAAATGAACGTTCGCAGCAGAAATGGCACCCCCAGTTTCCAAAAGGCGCAGGCCAAGCCATCCCTTTCTCTCTCAAACCAGAACGCCTGCATTTCCAAATCTACAGGCCACGTTTTTTAAAAAGTAAAATACTCGCTGCCCGCGGCGGCTCCAGAGAACTCCCACTGGGATTCCTCACACCCTCGCCCCCTCTCTAAACCCTGTCTTCAAAGCAGGGGCCCCTTCTTCCTTCCCACTCGCTGGGCGTGTTCGCCTGGAGAGTCAGCCTGGACCTGGGGAAAACCTGAAGATTAAGGCAAAGAAGCCCGTTGCAAAAAAAAAAAAAAAAAAAAAAAAAAAGGCACTTTGCACCCCAAGACCGGGGTGGCAGGGGCCTTTCGGGGAGTCGGAGCTCAAGATGCCCCAGCCCCGCGGCCCCGGACTCTCGGCCGTCCTCCTCCCCCGGGATCCCGAAAGCGACCCTGCCCCCCGCTACCGCGACTCCAACTCCAGCAAGTTTGCACCGGGCGCAGCGTCTGTCGCGGGTTCTGGAGAGGATCCGCGCGGAAGCCCGATCGGTCGCCGGGGGCGCACCGCCCGCGGGCCCCGCACAGGCTTGCAGCCCGCTCACCTTCGTCCGTCTCCCCTGCGCTCGCCACGGCCAGCAGCTGCGCCAGCGCCAAAAGCAGCACGAGCAGGCAGGCGTTCCGGGGCCTCATGGCGGCAGGTGCGGAGCAGGCCTCCTCGCGTCGGCGCTGCTGGGCACTCCGGGTCCGGGCGACCGCCCCTCAGCTCCCGAGCTACGAGGGAGGGAAGGAAAACCCCCTCAGGAAGTCTGCCCCGGCGATTGGCTGGGGGCGGAGGAAGCCGCGGGCTGACCAATCCCGGCGCGACGCCGGGCGCGGGCCGCGTGCGCCTGGTTTGCGTCGAGCCGCCCTTCGCCGCCCCAGGCTCTCCTCCGTCCTCCGCGCGGCCCTCGGCGGCGCGTTTAAAACTCCGAGCCCTAACATGAGGTGCCCCCTTCCGATTGGCTGCGCCGCGGCCACCAATCAGCGGCTGCCACTCGGTTTGCGAGGAGCGCACAGGCCCAGAGAGGGAGCGGGGGAGAACAAAGGAGGAGGGCCGGGCCTGGAGGGGCGTGACTTGTGTACGCCTCGGGGTTCGATTGGCCGGAGGTGCAATGGGCGGGGCGGGGCCTGGGGAATGCGGGGCGGGGCAAAGCTCCGCTTCCTGCAGCGGAGGTTGGCAGGAAGAACACGTGTCGGTAGTGGAGCGGTGGGACGCTGGCCTGCGTGTGCAAGCCGCTGGGACCCGGGTCAGCTGGAGACCCAAGCGGGCGGAGGTGCACGAGCCAGTCTGTTGGTGGGAGAAGGAGAGAAAGCGGCGCCGAGTCTGTTACATGCTCGTGGGTTTCTGTATTTTTTTCTTGCGTAAACAGAAGTTTGCATTTCTTTCCGGGATTCTAGGCTATAGGGCAGGGATGAGCATGCAGTGAAGTGAATACAGACTAGGATTTGGGAACGCCTGTCTCCACGGTTTCATCTGTGAACAAGCCATGATTCTTACCTAAACTTTGCCTCGTGTTAATTTCTCTCGTGACTTTTTGCAAAAGAGAAATACCAGATAAGCAATCTAGTGGTTTACAGAAATCTAAATATAGTCTTGAGGGTTTCCCTCTTGACCACTTTGGAGAAGTAAACTAGGTTAAGATAATGATTTTTGTATATCAGAAAAGGAGCCTGTGATGCATATTAGGGTTTGAGGTTTGTTAACACTTGGGAATTCGTATGTCTGAAGAATTACAGGGAACAACGGCAAAAATACTTCATTGAAAGTAGGAAGAAAGTGAGTGACTGACAAACATTAGTAATAAAACATTTTTTTTTTTTTTGAGTTGGAGTCTCACTCGGTCGCCCAGACTGGAGTGCAGTGGCCGCTCCCGGCCACCACAGCCTCGACCTGCTGGGCCCCGGTCATCCTTCCCCCTCAGCCTTCCGAGTAGCCAGAATTACAGGCACGTGCTACCACGTCTGGCTAATTTTTTGTTTTGTTTTGTTTTTGATTTATTGTAGAGATGAGGTCTCGCCTGCCTGGGCGGGTCTCAAACCCACGGGCTCAGAAAATCCACTCACCTCAGCCTCCCAAAGGCACAGGATTACAGGCTGAGCCACCGAACCCGGCTTTTTTTTTATTTAATAAATTTTTATCGAACTCCTATGAATCTCATGGTTCCTGGTCAATTTTGTAAGGCAGAAAGGCATAATATAACTTTAATGCCAGAGTATACACTAGTGATTTATTAAAGTGCTATTAATGTGGACTGTCAAACAGTTTCATATCATTTCTTCAAAAAGATAGAGCCCAGTCAGAATTTTCATCTTCTCATGAATTCTTAATGAAACTCAGAGGAATGAGGGCCCCACTTGCCCAAATGTGGGACAAATACAACCTGTTTCACTAATGCTCTTTGTCTAGAGGCATGGGAGGAAATCTCTCAAAGTACAGTCTATGTAGCCATACTCCTTGGCTCATGAAGATTTTATACTGAAATGAGGACCCAGGTCTGCTCAGAACTCTTAGCTGCTCAGGCAGCTGCTTGAGGATGCCTACCATATCCCTTAAAACCATTTTGTGCATAGCTAAGACACTACCCAGAGTCTATCATCACATTTTAGAATGCAATGATATTTCTGCTGGTGGAATTTGTTGTTGTTGTTGTTGTTGTTTTTGAGTTGAAGTCTCACTCTCGCTCAGACTGGAGTGCAGTGGCCGCTCCTGGCCACCGCAGCCTCGACCTGCTGGGCTCCGGCGATCCTTCCGCCTCAGCCTTCCAAGTAGCTGGAACTACAAACGTGCGCTACCACGCCCGGCTGATTTTTTTGATTTATTGTAGAGATGAGGTCTCTCCAAGTTGCCCAGGTGGGTCTCGAACCCGCGGGCTCAGGCAATCCACTCACCTCGACCTCCCAAAGTGCGGGATTACAGGCTGAGTCACCGAGCCTGGCTGTTGGTGGAATTTGTATTGTGTCTTGCAATAACTTTGAGTACTGACTGCTTTTGTTGTGATTCAAATGAGGGAAATATTCACACATATACAGTAGTCTTCATTATCTGTGCGAGATATGTTCCAAGACCCCCAGCAGATGCCTGAAAAGAAAGGTAGTACTGAACTCTATTTGTCTTTTCATACATACTTATGATAAAGTTTAATTGATCATAAGAGATGTAAGATGATAATGTTTCATTTATCATGAGATGTGAGATTAACAGCAATAACAAATAATAAAATAGAACAATGATAACATATTGTAACAAGAGTTATATGAATGTGGTCTTTCTCTCAAAATATCAACATTTTTGGACCACGGTTGACCTTGAAAAACAAAACCATGGATAAGAAGGGACCACTATAGTTGTGGCCAGCTATTAAAAGTGAGGCCAACCTGACATTTTTGTGAGGGATTGTCTAACAAGAAGTTCTTTCTAGGCTGGGTGTGGTGGCTCATGCCTATAATCCCAGCACTTTGGGAAGCTGAGGAGGGAGCATTGCTTGAGCCCAGGAGTTCAAGACCAGCCTGGGCAACATAGTGAGACCTCATTTCTATTTAAAAATAAAAAAAATAAAGACGTTTCTTCTAAGTTTGCAATAGGTGACTAGGTCAGTCATTTCTTTGTTAAGTCAATGATCTTGACCACCATTACTCATTGTTCTGAGGTGAAGAAACTTTTTTTTTTTTTTGAGTCAGGGTCTCACTCTGTCACCAGGCTGGAGTGGCATGATTGTGGCTCACCATAGCCTCAACCTTCTGGGCTCAGGCAATCCTTACGCCTCAGCCTCCTGCGCACCTGGGACTATGCACATGCACACCATGCTCAGCTAATTTTTGTATTTTTTGTAATGATGAGGTCTTGCTATGTTGCCTAGACTGATCTCAAACTCTTGGGCTCAAGCAGTATTCCTGACTTGGCCTCCCAAAATGCTGGAATTACAGGCCAAAGCCACTGTGCTCAGCCAGAAATTCTTAAGATATTCTAAGATTCAAACTAAGATAATGTCTTAGTACTCAAGTTTCACTGTCACCAAATACTAGAATATTCCAGGCATTTGGTAGCTGTTACTAAAAAGACCACCAGTGCTGGGATTTGTGGAAATCAAACAACAAAACAATACTTAAAAAACAATACTTTTATACTAGGAGCAAAAAATATTTACTGTTTTTGTTGTGAAAGGGTAAGGGTAGAGGCTCTGGAGTCAGACTGTGACTTTGTGTTTAGATTCAGCTTTATTTTATTTATTTATTTTCAAATCAAAGTTTCACTCTGTCACCCAGGCTGGATGGAGTACAGTGGCACAATCATGGCTCACTTCAGCTTCAACCTCCTGGGCTCAGGTGACCCTTCTATCTCAGCCTCCCAAGTAGTGGGGACTACAAGCATGTGCTATCACACCAAGCTGATTTTTTAATTTTTTTGGAGAGATGAGGTCTTGCTATGCTACTTATACTGGTCTTGAACTCCTGGGCTCAAAGAATTCTTACCCTTCTACTTTCCTAAGTGCTGGGATTACAGGTGTGAGCCACTGTGCCCGGCCCAGCTTTAGAATTTTAGAAGAGAACTTCTATTATTGTTTTCTGAGAGCTGTTGTTTTTTTTTTTAATCGGAAATATGTGGTTTTTCTTTCCCAGTTTTTAAATATGTTTTATTACATTGACTGATCTTTGAAAGTTAAACCAACCTTGCATCCCCAAGACAAACCTCCCATGGCCATAATGTGTTATCCTTTTTATGTATTATTGGACTTGATTTGCTAAAATATTAAGAATTTTTGCATCATGTTTCCGAAAGATATTGGTCTTGTGTTTTCTTATATCTTTGTGTGCTTTTGGTATTATGGTAGTGTTGGCCTCATAGAATAATTTGGGAAGTGATCTCTTTTTCATTTTTCTGGATGAGTTATATAGAATTGGTCTTTTTTCTTTGTAAAATGTTTTGAGAATTTTCTAGTGATGTTTTCTTTGTGGCAAAGATATTAACTATAAATTCAATCTCTTTAATAGATACAGGACTATTGTGGTTATCTATTTTTCTTGATTGAACTTTGGTGGTGGGAATTTATCTGTTTCATACAAATTATCAAATGTATTGGCACAAAGTTGTTCATAACAGTTTCTGTGGTCTGAATATGTCTCCCAAAATTTGTATGGTAAAACTTAATTGCCATTGTGATTGTAGTAAAAAGTGAGGTCTTTAAGATGTGATTAAGTCATGAGGGCAGAGCCCTTATGGATGGATTTGGGGTCCTTATAAAAGGGCTTGAGAGAGTGAGTTCACACTGTTCTCCCATGTGAGGACACAGTATTCATCCCCTTTTGTCCTTTAGCCTTCTGTCTTCTGCCATGTGAAGATGTGAACTATAAGAAATAAATTTCTGTTCCTTATAAATTATCCAGTCTAAGGTGGTAGGAATGAACAAGAGAATATTCTTTTCTCATCATTTAAATAACTTGAGAATCTGTAGTAAGGTTACTTCTCTTACTACTGTAATTGATAATTTTTGTTTTTTCTTTTTTTATGACTATCTGACTAGTGATTTATAATTTATATTGATCTTCTCAAAGAACCGGCTTTTGGTTTCATTGATATTACCTATTTTTCTGTTTAGTTGATTTCAGTTCTAATTTTTATTACCTTCTGTTTATTTTAGGTATTATTTACTCTTTGTAGTTTCTTAAAGTAGAACCTGAGGTCATTGATTGGTGACACTTTTTCTCTTTTAATGTGGTATTTTGTGGCATAAAATTACCCCTAATTACTGCTTCACACCTTGAACTAGGCAGGTAGAGATGGTGGATTTAGGGGAGTCCATGTAAAGAACTGGAACATCCTCCCATTCATGGTTTTTTGTTTTTTGTTTTTTTGAGTCAGAGTTTCACTCTGTCACCCAGGCTGGAGTGCAGTGGCATCATGAGTCATTGCAGCCTCGACCTCCTGGGTTCAAGCAATCCTTGCATCTCAGCTTCCCAAGTAGCTGGGACTACAGCTACGTGCCACCACACCTGGCTTATTTTTAAAATTTTTTTGTAGAGATGAGATCTTGCTATGTTGCCTAGGCTGGTTGGTCTCGAACTCCTAGGTTCAAGCAACCCTCCCACCTCAGCCTCCCAAAGTGCTGGGGTTATAGTCATGAGCCACTGTGCCTGGCCCCCACTCGTGGTATTTTATTTTATTTTTTTAAAAAAGGATTGGAACATGGAGAATTTGAACAAAGGCAGGTTATTTGGTATAAAAGATATAGTGAAAGGAGATGCAGCAAGGGATAAATCTGGAGAGGAAGGAGGCAGAAAATAAAAGACTTTAGCTGAGGGCAGCTAGTTAGGTGTCAGTGAATCAGGCAAGTAGCATGATAATATTTGCATTCTATAAAGATCCCTCTGGGGGCCATGTGAAAGGAGAAGTGACCAGAATCAGGAAGACCACAGAGAAGGTGGTCTCATGTTCATCTCGAGGAGAGATGGTGGTGGTAGTGAGGATGAAGAAAAGTGGACAGTCTGATATGATTTTCATGAGCTAAATTAACGTAAAAGTTGGTGACTGACACACATGTAGAGAAGGGGAATGAGAAGTCAATAAGGTAGCTAGTAGTGTCACTCAATGAGGTAGAGGATACAGAAGCATGCTATTGGCAGGCAGAGACCAGTGAGGTGGGAATAGTTTCAGTTTGGGGCATATTGAGTATAAGATGTGTGTGAGGCATCCAAGTAGAAATAGATAGTAGGCAGGTGGGTGTGGGTTTGGAGCTTAGGAGAAATACCTGGCCAGGAGGTGAATTTGCAACCACCAGTGTATGATTGGTAAGTGAAGTGCCATGAGCACATGAAACCACCCACAGAGAGTAAGTAGAGTGAGGAGGAGAATGTAGAGGATAAAACCTTAAGGAAAAGCATTTTGGGGGTGATGATGAGACACAAGAGAGATAAGAGTGATCTTTATTTTTATTTTTTGAGTTGCAGTCTCATTCCATCGCCCAGGCTGGAGTACAGTGACATGCTCACGGCCACCCTAGTGTCTACCTGCTGGGTTCTGGCGATACTTCCACCTCAGCCTTCCAAGTAGTCAGAACTATAGGCACATGCTATCACACCCGACTAATTTTTGATTTATTTTAGAGACAAGGTCTCACCAAGTTGTCCAGGCTGGTCTTGTCTTGGACTTGCGGGCTCAGGCAATCCACTCGCCTTGGTCTCCCAAAGTGCTGGGATTATAGGCTGAGGCACTGATCCCAGCTGCGATCTTTATTTTTAGAGAACATGAGAAAGTTTTGTGGAAGAGATATCAAGTAATAATAGCATCTATAGGATTTATCAACAGAGAAGTAATATGAGCTTTTCATAAGGTATTTAAACATAGTAATATAGGCCAGGTGTGGTGGCTCACACCTGTAATCCCAGCACTTTGGGAGGCTGAGGCAGGAGGATCACTTTAGCCCAGGAGTTCAAGAACAGCCTGGGCAACATAATGAGAGCGCATCTCTACAAAAAGATTTCATTTGAAGTATTTTTCTAGTTTGTGGGTACTTTATAATAATTGGGTACATTTTTAAAAAGGACAAAATATGATTTTCTTTTTAGAAAGGAAAAGATTTCTTTTAAAGATAAGGCTTACTCAGAGATAAGACACACCACCTTATCCTCATTGCTGTAGTGAATATCCATCTGAATTAACCAGTCACTGAGAAGACAGAAAGAAAACCCCATAAGGAATAATCATTCTCTTTTCTTTCTTTCTTATTTATTTATTTTTTTGAGTCAGAGACTCACTTTCATCCAGGCTGGTGTGCAGTGACACACTCATGGCCACTGCAGCCGTGACCTGCTGGGCTCAGGTTATCATCAGCCTTCCAAGGAGCTGGAACTACAGGTGTGTGCTACTGTGACTGGCAAATTTTTTGATTTATTGTAGAGATGAGGTCTTGCCAAGCTGCCCAGACTGAACCCTGAAGCTCAGGCAGTCTTCTTGCCTCTGTCTCCCAAAATGCTGGGATTATAAGTCTGAGCCACCACACCCGGCAAGAGCATAATCATTTTCAAGGAATGGAAATTTGGGCACTGGCAAAGCTAGATTTGAACCATGAGAACATGATAACTGGATTGTGCAATTAATTAGCCAACATATTGTATCAGAGCCATATATTTTCCTGATCTGGGACGTGGAGAGTCACACTAAGACAGATGTTTATTGGATACCAACTGTGGGGCAAGCCCAGAGATAGAGTGATAACCATCAGTTATTGTCACTTCCCTTGGGGGATTTATCATGTTGGGAAATTAGTGACCCCTGAGCACTATTTGACAGGCACTCTGCTAAGCATTTCTACTGGGCTCAGGCAATCCTTCCGCCTCAGCCTTCCAAGTAGCTGGAACTACAGGCATGTACCACCGTGCCCAGCTAATTTTTTTATTTTTTTATTTATTGTAGAGATGTGGTCTTACCAAGTTGCCCAGGCTGGTCTCAAACCTGTGGGCTCAGGCAGTCCTCTCACCTTGGCCTCCCAAAGTACTGGGATTATAGGCGTAAGCCACCACACACAGCCTCTACTAAGCATTTCGATCTAAATTTGTTTCCATCGAAACCCCACAGTTGCAGTGGCCCACACCTGTAATCCCAGCACTTTAGGAGGCAGAGGGGAGGGAGGAGAACCGTTTAAACCCAGGAGTTTGAGGCTGTAGAGAGTTGTGATTGTACCATTGCACTGCAGCCTGGGCAACACAAGAAGACCCTGACTCTCAAAAAACAAACTAACAAGCTGGGCTCAGTGGCTCATGCCTATAATCTCAGCACTTTGGGAGGCGGAGGTGAGAAGATTGCCTGAGTCTGCTGGTTCGAGACCAGCCTATGCAACATGGTAAGACCTTGTCTCTATAATAAATAAAAAATTAGCTGGGCGCAGTGGTGTATGTCTGTAGTTCCAGCTACTTGGAAGGCTGAAGTGGAAGGATCACCTGAGCCCAGCAAGTCCAGGCTACAGTGGCCATGAGCAGCATGCCACTGCACTCCAGCCTGGGCGACAGTGTAAGACTCTGACTAAAGAAAAAAAACAAAAAAGACAAACTAGCAAACAACCCCCCCCCCCCAGAAACCCCACAGTAATGTTATAATCTGAGCATTAACGTCGATCCTACAGCTATTAATTGTCAGAGATAGGATGTGAACTTTCAGTCTGACTCCAGCACTCTTGTTTTTAACTGTTTCTCTGTGAATTCTGACACCTTATAAATATAAGATAAGTATACTTATCTTTTCTTGAAAATCTATAAAGATCTCATTAAAAAACCTCGGGGCCACTGTGCTGCCCAACTCCAGGAATTACCCTTCATATTGGAATCTAAGTGAATGGCAAGCCCTGGATCACAAGCACAGAGAATATGATGTGAATTTGACCCCTTCAAGGTGGGCAAGACCATGGCCTCGTATTTCCTGAAGCAGAGTAGAAAAACAAGAGTCCCCATTAAAAAAAGCGTTTTACAGTCTTGTAGTGCTCATACCAAATATACATTCTGTAGATGGTACTTCTGCATAATCCATGAAGAATTCCTTTTTTTTTTTGAGTTGAAGTCTCACTGTGTTGCCCAGCCTGGAGTGCAGTGGCATGCTCATGGCCACCGCAGCCTCAACCTGCTGGACTCAGGCAATCCTTCCGCCTCAGCCTTCCAATTAGCTGGAACTACAGGCACATGCCATCATCCCCAGCTAATTTTTGACTTACTGTAGGGCTGAGGTCTCACCAAGTTGCCCAGGCTGTTCTCGAACTCGTCGGCTCAGGCTATCCTCTCACTTTGGCCTCCCAAAGTACTGGGATTATAGGCATGAACCACTGTGCTCAGCCCAAAGAATTCCATATTTATTTGTTTATTTATTTATTTTTTAATTGGGGTCTCACTGCCACCCACCCAGGCTGGAGTACAGTGGCATGATCCTGGCTCAACGTAGCCTCAAACTTCTGAACTCAAGTGATCCCTCCTCCTTAGCTGAGACTACAGGTGCCTGCCACCACACCTGGCTAATATTTTAAAAAATGTTTGTAGACTGGATCTTGCAGTGTTGCCCAGGCTGGTCTTCAACTCCTGGGCTCAAGCAATCCTGCCTCAGTCTCCCAAAGTGCTGGGATTATGTGTGTGAGCCACCGTGCCCGGCCCCAAATGTTAGAGAGAGAGAGAGAAAGAGAGAGAGAGAGAGAGAGAGAGAGAGAGAAAGAAAGTAAAGAAAGGATTAGTTAGGAATATATGGAGGGAAAGTGCAGATGTGAAGATTTGACAACAATATTTTTGTTCTTCGCCTTCTTGCATTTGATCATGAAAACTTCCCTCAGTGGATGCAGCCAGGGTTTACCTTGTTGAAACAGGCATGACACTTATTGGCCCCTTCTAACAGTACCCTTCCCTCACCAGACCAGAGACTACTTCTGACTGATTCTGTTTAACTATTTTGGTTCTTTCTCTTATTCAACAAATATCCCCAGCCAAAGGAGAATAGAGCATTTACAGTACTCAGATAAGACATGGAGCAGGAGTTAATAAGAGCTGAGCTGCATTTTACATAGATCAGTGAGTCCTGAGCAAAAAAGTCTCTACTACTTGATTAGAAGAGAAAAAGAGGCATGCTGAGTGGTCTTATCTCACCTAAGTGGTCATAACACAACTTTCACACCATCAGAATGGTTATAGGCCCATTCTAAATACTTTAATATAGATCGCCCATTGAATTCTCTCAACAGCCCTAATGGGGATTATTCCCATTTTAGATGGGGGAACCTACTGCCCAGAGAAGTATCTTGCTCAAGATCACAGAGCTACAAAGTGACAGAGCTGAGATTCCAACCTAGGCGCAGTTCTGAGGGAACTGAGGACAGCGCCTCTGAGTCTATGCTTGCCCCTGTATAAATGTTACTACACAGATGCTGCTCCAGAGAGAGACAGAGGGAAAGGCTGAGGAGTCCTGGCGTGCGGGGGGCCAGCCCCTGCAAGTTTTGGGGAGTCCCTTGGAAGATGTGGTGGCGTCGGCGAATCTGTAG
>NW_007254564.1:91530-92334 GCF_000164805.1 Carlito syrichta | reverse complement strand
TTTCACGTGAACACAAAGCAAGGTGCGGGGGGGGCAATCCCCCACCCACCAGATGCTTAGGTGTGAGGAAGAACAAACCCCAAGATTGTCTCATTGTTCCCTTTGCTAGTTAATGTTCTTCAAAAGCAGTGTAACAATCCTTACTAGTCTAATGATGTTCTGATAATCAATAACTTCTAAAGCTCACTCAATACCCATGACGACTAAATTAAAGTCTACCACTTATACAATGCTATGGAAGCTCTTAATTATAGCTTAAGCCAATTTCCTAAAGAATGTGGCCCAGTCCAAAGATCACACTGGGCCCTACAGGATGTGGCCCAGTCCAAGGTCCACGGTGGGCCACCTTTTGGAACAATAGACTACAATCTCTTAACAAAATGGCTATTCCAAAGTCTTATATGTCTATCCTAATTTCTATGAAAGTTTTCCAATTCTTAATTCTAATATATAAAGTTGATTAGCAGCAGCAAAGCTTCTAAAACCTAAATGTAAATTGTAAATGTACTAAGGCCAAAACTTTGATAGTAGAAAGTGGAGACAATGACATTTCTAAAGTTAACTATATTCTTATTAAACCTAAAAATATTATGATTGATTATGTTTGAACTAACATGATTCGTAGCATGACCTATTCTACAATACCTTCTATGAATAAAATAAATTCAATTTCTATAACAGGTAGAAAAAAGACCTTACACTAACTGTAGCTAAAGCCGGCCCAAAAGAATGCAGCCCAGTCCAAAGTACATGCTGGGCTCTCAGGAATGTGGCCCAGCCCAAACTCTGTGCTGGGCCACTCTG